>NC_080545.1:5136135-5293635 GCF_028640845.1 Ahaetulla prasina
TGTCTGTCTCCTTCTCCCCCCACCCACCCCTGAGCTTATTAGGGAAGGCAGATTCATGTGCCACTCTAGGTGTTCAGAAGCACCTAGTATGGCAACTGAGGATGGTGCCAACCAACTGTGGGAATGCTGCACTTCCAGATATTTATTTATTTATTTACATATTTATCAAATGTATATGCAGATCATCTTCCCCATATCTTAATCCGATGCTTTTAGAAACAGAGCGTGGTTCTATAGCATGTCATGGATCTGGAACCACTTTTCCTAAGACACTGAGCTTGTCGAACGAAAGGTCGGCAGTTCAGCGGTTCGAATCCCTAGTGCTGCATGATGGGATGAGCTCCCGTGACTTGTCCCAGCTTCTGCCAACCTAGCAGTTTGAAAGCAGGTAAAAAATGCAAGTAGAAAAAGAGCGACCACCTTTGGTGGGAAGGTAACAGCATTCTGCGCGCCTTTGGCATTGAGTCATGCTGGCCACATGACTACGGAGACGTCTTCGGACAGCGCTGGCTCTTCGGCTTTGAAACGGAGATGACCACCGCCCCCTAGAGTTGGGAACGACTAGCACATATGTGCGAGGGGAACCTTTACCTTTACCTTAGAAGCATATCCCTGAATTACATTATGAGTTGTTCATTATGAAATTAAAAGCCCAGTGGGAACAGCGCTACTAGAAATGTGCCACCTAAGGAGAGCAAGTTTCTGTGCCTGCTATTCAGTGCAGCTGAAGGTTTAAAATTGTCCCTTCCTGCAAGACAGGAGGGAGGGGGGAAATTCGCTCTCCCCCCCCCATCCATCAATGGGAATTCCTCTTTCTTTTTTTTTCTAGCCATGCTGGGAAATTGTGTCTTTTTATAGTCACATCGTGTTGGGAGGTAAAGGCATTCATCTTGCTTTTTTATGACAATTCGCTAAAACAAACCCAAACACATCGCAATAAGCTAAATATTTAGAGATTTGTTCTCTTGTTCCCTGAACTGACCCAGCTCAATAATCTGAATGTTTCTACATTATCATCAGAGCTGCTCTGTTCCTTGTGTTTCAGCAGGTCACTGATTTTTTTTTTTTTTCCCAGGAGGTATATTTCTCAAGTTAAAAGTGTGAAAGCTTTTGCTGGTGGGAAAAAAAAATTTACGAAGCCTACATAGTTTTTATAGAAACAATCCTCTTGATTGTTTAAGCGGTTTTAACCTATTTCCTTCGTTATACAAAGAGTGTGTAATGGATTATACATCGTTTTGGTTTGCATATTTATCACTTCCATGCCACCTCCCAAGTGGGAGGAGCTGCCTCTAGGAAGAGGGGGTTGACCTGTTCTCCAAAGCATCTAAAGGCAGGACAATGAAGCAATGGATGGAAACTAATCAAAGAGAGAAGCAAACCTGGAACTGAGAAGAAATTTCCTGGCAGTTAGAACAAGTAACCAGTGGAACGGCTTTGCCTTCACAAGTTGGGGATGCTCCATGGTGGAGCTTTTTAGAAGAAATTGGACGAACATTTGTCTGAGGTAGAGTAGAGTAGTAGAGTAGAGTAGAGTAGAGTAGACTAGACTAGACTATAATAGACTAGAATAGACTAGAATAGACTAGACTAGACTAGACTAGACTAGAATAGAATAGAATAGACTAGACTAGACTAGACTAGACTAGAATAGACTAGAATAGAATAAACTAGAATAGAATAACAGAGTTGGAAGGGATTGTGGAGGTCTTCTAGTCCAACCCCCTGCTTAGGCAGGAAACCCTATATCTCTTCAGACAAATGGTCATCCAACTCTTCTTAAAAACCTCCAGTAATGAAGCACTCACAACTTGTGGAGGCAATCTGTTCGACCGGTTAATTGTCTTCACTGTCAGGAAGTTTCTCCTTAGTTCTAGGTTGCTTCTCTCCTTGATTAGTTTCCATCCGTTGCTTCTTGTCCTGCCTTCAGGTGCTTTGGAGCTTGACTCCCTCTTCTTTGTGGAAGCCCCTGAAGTATCGGAACACTGTTATCATCTCTCCCCTAGTCCTTCTTTTCATTAAACTAGACATTCCCAGTTTCTGCAACTGTTCTTCATATATTTTAGCCTCCAGTCCCCTAATCATCTTGGTTGCTTTTCTCTGCACTCTTTCTAGAGTCTCAAGATGGTATAAGGTTTCCTGCTTGAGCAGGGCGTTGGCCTAGAAGATCTCCAAGGTTCCTTCAATTGTTATTCTGCTTTTCTTCAAAGCAACCATATGTGAACAACCAGATCCACACCTTCTGAATTCAAGCTAACTACTTTATTATGTTTAGCCTATAATACAGGAATCTCCCAATTCTGATGCCAAATGATACCAAAACATCCATCCCTACATAGGTAAATAGATGGATAGGTAAGTAAGTAGGTTCCTCCGGGCCTTCCTGTTCTCTACCATCCCCCGGAGTCCATTTAAGCTCCCGCCGACTGCTTCAGTGACTCCATCCAGCCACCTCGTTCTCTGCCGTCCCCTTCTTCTTTTGCCCTCCATTGTTCCCAGCATTAGGCTCTTCTCCAATGAGTCCTTCCTTCTCATTAGGTGGCCAAAGGATTTGAGTTTCCTCCTCAGGATCTGGCCTTCTAAAGAGCAGTCAGGGTTGATCTCTTCTAGGACTGACCGGTTGGATCGCCTTGCAGTCCAAGGGACTTGCAGGAGTCTTCTCCAGCACCAGAGTTCAAAGGCCTCAGTTCTTTGGTGCTCAGCCTTTCTTATGGTCCAACTTTCACAGCCATCCATTGCAACTGGGAAAACCAGAGCCTTGACTATACGCACTTTTGTTGGCAGGGTGATGTCTGTGCTAGACTTCAGACTAACTATAAATAAATTGGATTATTTACCTTTTGGGAGGGTGAATAGAAATCCTTCCATCTGTTTCGGAGGCAGTCTGTTGTGAACCAGGAAATTCTCTTGAAAGTTCATATTCTCCTTGATTTTCTCATTTCTACACTCCCAAAAAGCTTTTGCCAGTTCAGCTACTTGACTGAAATTGATTTGCCGCTCAAAAGAGAAAATGAACAAAGGGACTGCGCACTTGATGTGCCATTAGAGATTCCACAAGCTTTTCTTCAAACCTCCAATAAGATCAAAATTAGGCCTATGGCAGACGCCTCGTTAAAAGTTTTTTAATCGAGTAGAGGATGAAGAAATCTATATGTATGTCTTGATTTATTTTTTCTACGGGAAGAAAAATGCCACCAGATTAGAACATCAAGAACGGCATAGTATATTTACTTTTTTTTATTTAAAAAGTTTTACAAAAAGAAATAAGTTTTTTCCCCCCATCCCTCATCCCTCCCCCCCCTCAAAAACCCCCTCCCCCCCAGACTTCCCGGAGCAAACACAAAGTATAGTTCAAAAAACTAACATTCGTACATTAATTTTTTTAAAGTATATTGACTTTTTATAATGTGTTCATGATTAACAATCACCCTGCAATAGTTTTATTTAAGGTCTCCCCTCATCATAAACATTTCCTTCTCTGTCGCATTTAAAATGTTGTTCTAAGTGCAATGAAGGGCAGAAATCTTTTTGTAGAGAAAACAGTATGAGGAAGAGGTGGCGCAATGGTTAGAATGCAGTATTTCAGGCTAATTGTGCCCACTGTTGGGAGTTCGATCCTGACCGGCTCAAGGTTAACTCATCCTTCAGTCCTTCCGAAGTCAGTGAAATGTGGACCCAGATTATTGGGGGCCATTGGCTGACTCTGTAAACCATTTATTTTGTGTGTGTGTGTAAAGTTTTTTATTTTTCAAACAAATTAAAACAAAAGACAAAACATACAACATTTATATAGATATCACTGTTTATCAGCTATTCAAGACAGTCCTTTCCTATTATTTACACATATTTTAGTTTTATCTTACTCTACTTTTGTTTATCTACCGTTCCTATTTTCTAACCATTCATACCATTTGCTCCAGACCTTATAATATTCTGTGTCCTCTTTCTCTTTAATTTCTTTTGTAAGTTTGTCCATCTCTGCACATTTTAATATTTTTTTGATTAGCTCTTCCTCTGTTGGTGGATTTTCATTCTTCCAATTTGGGGCATAGGCTATACGTGCTGCTGTTAATATATGGAGTATTAAGTATTGTGTATCATTTGTATAATTTTCTGTTGGAATCCCTAATAAAAATTGTTCTGGCTCTCCCTTTATTGGTTTCTGTATTATTTCCTGTAACCACTTTTTAATTTTGGCCCAGAATTGTTTCGCCACTGGCAGGTCCACCAGAGATGATAATATGTTCCGTAGCTGCTCTTGCATTTCCAACACTTTGGTGAGTTATTGGGGAACATCTTCGCTATTCTGGCTGGTGGTAGATGCCATCTATGGAACATTTTCCCATCATCCATCTCCTTCCACTTATGACTGTATGACTGTAATCTTGTTGCTTGTATCCTTATGATTTTTTTTTTTATTTATTTATTTTGTCACAACATCATACAAAAAGATTATATAGTATATACACATATAAACATATATAGGAAGAAGAAAAGAAAAACAATAGGACAGGACTCTTCTTCTCTTCTCTTCTCTTATCTAATGGTCCTCTTAGGAATGGGGTGAGGTCAATAGTAGAAAGTTTTTGGTTAAAGCTGTTAGGATTATGGGAAGAGACCACAGAGTCAGGTAAAGTATTCCAAGCACTGATGATTCTGTTGCAGAAGTCGTATTTTCTGCAATCTAGATTAAAGCGGTTTACATTAAGTTTAAATCTATTGGTTGCCCTTGTATTATTGCAATTAAAGCTGAAGTAGTCTTTGACAGGAAGGACATTACAATAGATGATTCTGTGAGTTAAACTTAGGTCTTGTCGAAGGCGACGGAGTTCCAAGTTTTCTAAGCCTAGGATTTCAAGTCTGGTGGGATAAGGTATTTTGTTGTTTTCAGAGGAATGGAGAATTTATAATGATATTGTTTCCTGATTGCTTATTTGTACCCTCATTAAGTGTTGTACCTTATGATTCTTGATGAAGGTATCTTTTCTTTTATGTACACTGAGAGTGTATGCACCAAGATGAATTCCTTGTGTGTCCAATCACATTTGGCCAATTAAAAAATCTCTTCTCTTCTCTTCTCTTCTCTTCTCTTCTCTTCTCTTCTCTTCTCTTCTCTTCTCTTCTCTTCTCTTCTGCATTCTGTTCCATTCCATTCCATTCCATATATTCTATTCTATTCTATTCTATTCTATTCTATTCTATTCTATTCTATTCTATTCTATTCTATTCTATTCTATTCTATTATGTACACTGAGACCATATGCACCAAGATGAATTCCTTGTGTGTCCAATCACACTTGGCCAATTAAAAAATCTCTTCTCTTCTCTTCTCTTCTGCATTCTGTTCCATTCCATTCCATTCCATATATTTTATTCTATTCTATTCTATTCTATTCTATTCTATTCTATTCTATTCTATTCTATTCTATTCTATTCTATTCTATTATTTGTACCCTATGACTTTCATTAAGTGTTG
Source organism: Ahaetulla prasina (assembly GCF_028640845.1). Taxonomy (NCBI): domain Eukaryota; kingdom Metazoa; phylum Chordata; class Lepidosauria; order Squamata; family Colubridae; genus Ahaetulla; species Ahaetulla prasina. The sequence continues at coordinate 5,141,612 of NC_080545.1, forward strand.
TACTTATGATTCTTGATGAGAGTATCTTTTCTTTTATGTACACTGAGAGCATATGCACCAAAGACAAATTCCTTGTGTGTCCAATCACACTTGGCCAATAAAAAAATTCTATTCTATTCTATTCTATTCTATTCTATTCTATTCTATTCTATTCTATTCTATTCTATTCTATTCTATTCTATTCTATTCTATTCTATTCTTTTATGTACACTGAGACCATATGCACCAAGATGAATTCCTTGTGTGTCCAATCCCACTTGGCCAATTAAAAAATCTCTTTTTTTATCTTCTCTTCTCTTCTCTTCTCTTCTCTTCTCTTCTCTTCTCTTCTCTTCTCTTCTCTTCTCTTCTATTCTGCATTCTGTTCCATTCCATTCCATTCTATTTTTTCTATTCTATTCTATTCTATTCTATTCTATTCTATTCTATTCTATTCTATTCTATTCTATTCTATTCTATTCTATTCTATTCTATTCTATTCTATTCCTACTTTTCCAAGCGCAAGAAGGTGGCAATGTGGAAGCTTTCGGTGTTAATATGGCTTTCAAAGCTGACCCCAAGTTCCGCTTCCTTCTACATCTGTTATTCTATCCAACTAGCATTAAGGTGCCTCCGTTGCGGATTCCCCTTGTGCTTCCTTCTGCCACTGGCACCATGAAACCACTGCAGGCAGTTGGCATGTCCTTCTGCAGTCTGGAAGCCATAAATGTAGAGCAGAGCTTTGCTACTCCGGAAAAACCATATACCAGATAAAATAGCAAGCGAGCGGGGGGGAGGGGAAATACCCAAGGCATTGTATATTTGAAGTTTATATGATAAGACAGCAAAACTTTCAGTGGCACAAACTCAAGACCTTGGTAGCGAAGGAGGCCTCGTCTGCTGTAGCTCAGGCCTTGTGGTTTCCTTCGCAGGCTGCTGGTTTGGATCATAATCAGACACGTTCGTGTGTCCCCCCCCCCCGGTTGATGTGAACAGCCTCGAGTCAGGGAAGGTTTTCCTCCAACGCTCACGGAAGAAGGGATGGCTGCGGAAGAGGGGACGGGTGTGGCGGCTGGCAGCTTTTCATGATCAGTTGGATGTTGCTCCAGGGGGAACTTTGGAGGCTTCTTAGGGAGAAGCAGGCTGGCATCCTCACATTGCTGGTGGAAAGAGCTGCCCTCTGTTAAAAGGAAGGAAAGGAAGGAGGGGAAGGGAGGGAGGGAGGGAGGAAGGAAGGAAGGAAGGGAGGGAGGAGGAGTGAAGTAAGGGGAGGGAGGAAGGAAGTAGAAGGGAGGAAGGGAGGGAGGGAGGAAAGAGGAGGAAGGAGGAGGAAGGAAGAAAGAAGGAAGAAAGGAAAGAAAAGTGAGGGATGGAAGGCAGGGAGGGAGGAAGGGAGGAGAAGTGAAGGAAGGAAGGAAAGAAGGAGGGAAGGAGAAGGAGGAGGAGGAAGGGCGGAGGAGAAGTGAGGAGGAGGAAGGAAGGAAGGAAGGAAGGAAGGAAGGAAGGAAGGAAGGAGAAGTGAAGGAAGGAAGGGAGGGAGGAAGGAAGGAAGAAATGAAGGAAGGAAGGAAGTAGAAGGTAGGAGAAGGGGAGGGGAGTGAGGGGAAGAAGGAAAGAAAGAAGGAAGAGAGGAAAGAAAAGTTAGGGAAGGAAGGAGAGAAGGAAGGAAGAAAGGAGAAGGGAGGGAAGGGAGGGAGGAAGGGAGGGAGGAGAAGGGAGGGAAGGAAGGAAGGAAGGAAGGAGAAGGAAGGGGAAGGGAAGGGGAGTGAGTGAGTGAAAGACTAAGGAATGGAGGGAGGGAAGATAATGGAAGGGAGGGAAGATGATAAATGGATGGTAGCTGCAATGAAAACTGGATTTAAAACTTCATAAAAATTAAAAACATTGCAATTATTTTTGCGATCTACATTTATTGCAAATGGAGATCCAGTCATGCTAAGTGTATACATTTACTTTCAAATGATACATTTTTAAAAAAAAAAAAGGGGTTTGCTATATCTGTATAGCAAACATATTACCTTCTTTTATATATAAAAAGCAACACTGAGGCAGGAGAAAAGATCATCGGTTCTGTAAACGACAGTTTTCTATTCCTAATTGTAATTTCCCGAAGGCAAAATCTGTTCTGCTAAGCAGAATCTTTGTTCTTCCTTCTTCCACAGGCTTTAAATACTGTTGGCCAAAATACAAGTTTGGGTGGAAAGATTTTGAGTTTCATCCACGTTTGGAGAACACATGAAAGGTTCTCTTTGAAAAGCCTGGCAAACCACATTAGAAATCCGGGTTTTCTTTTAACATGCCGCCTCAATAGTCTAACGCAAAAGGATCTGTTAAAATCCGAATAGACCTTCAGCAGTTTGGATAGAATTTACTGTAAATTTGAACTTTTTAATTTATTTATTTATAGCATCGTGTCTGCCTTGGTTGATATTTACAGCTCGCTTTGATTTTAATAACCGCTGGCTTCCGACATTATATAATGCATTCAATTACACAAAGTTAGTTAATGAAAATTTAAGCGAATTGAATAATGCTCGTAAATTCCCTGTTGGTTCATATATATGTTTTCGTAGGTTTTCACGGGTATAGGTATGTAGGCCTTGGCATATTCGGGTCTCTTCCCGTGTAAGGTTGAGAGTATCTTGGCGACGTTTCGAGGAGGTCTCACTCATCATCTTCAGGCTGGGGCTTTCGGCTTCGAGCTTGTGCGAGCAAAGCGTGGTCGGAGCTGCCGTCTCTCTATAAATACTGGTGGGGAGGTGGGGAGTGTTGTTGTGAGCGGGTTGGTTGGCTGTGTGGTTGCATCCTGATTGGTAGATGGAGTGGGTATTTGCAGATTGGTCGGCTGTTTCGTAGCATCCTGTGTAGGTGTGGTCCTAGTCTTTTGTGTTGTAACAACCTGGTTAATGGGCTGTGTGGAAATATATATATAACATTTATATCTATATCTATATCTATATCTATATCTATATCTATATCTATATCTATATCTATCTATCTATCTATCTATCTATCTATCTATCTATCTATATGTAGGTCTTTGGTTATTCGGGTTTTCTCCCACGTAAAATTGGAAGTGTCTTGGCGACGTTTCGACGAAGTCTCATTCATCATCTTCAGGCTTCAGCTTCATGCTTCTGGGAGAAATTATATATATATAACATTTTGACCTAAAAACCTAGTGAAACAAACCTAATCCTTAGTATTTGTCACATGTTTTTGTAGTTCTTAAAGAAAGAGAAAGAAACTTAATCTTCACCATTAACTCTCAAAGCCTTGAAGTATCTTAAGACCCAAATAGACATTTTAATTGACTCCACATTTTCCTTTGTTGTTAACTCTGCTTATTAGCACCTTCAGAATTAATCAATGCTAATTGTGGATACGATCTGCAGTTTAGAATTCAGTGTTAGCAATATCCAACTGTTAAATGATTTACTAGCATCTTTTAAAAAGTACAGAAAAAAAGTACAAAGTACAGCCAAAAAGAAAAAGCCAATGCAATCCTAGGTTGCATTAATAAAGGGATAGAATCAAGATCATGTTAAGTTCTAGTACCTCTTTACAAAGATGTAGTACAGACACACTTGGAATACTACATCCAGTGCTGCCCACCACAATATAAAAAAAGATGTTGAGACTCTGGAAAGTGTGCAGAGAAGAGCAACAAGGATGATTAAGGGGACTGGAGGCTAAAACATACAAAGAATGGATATAGGAATTGAGAATGTCTAATCTAATGAAAGGAAGGACTAAGGGTGACATGATAGTAGACTTCCAATATTTGAGGGGCTGTCACAAAGAGGGGGTCAACTTATTTTCCAAAGCACCTTGTGGTCTGCCAGCTGCCTGCGGAGCTGTCAGCAGAGTCGGACAGTGAGGAGGCTGGGGAGGAACATGGGCAAGTCCTGGAGTCTGGGGAAGGCTCGGACGAGGGCTCTGCATCAGAGGCAGAGATGGGGCCAGGGCCATCTGGGAGTTAGGTGCTGACTCCGGAGCCTTCAGAGTCTGACATCAGTAAGGCAGAGGAACAGGGGGAGCCTGTTCCCAGTGTGCACAAGCACAGGGCTGCCAGAAGGCAAGAACAGTTAAAACAAAAGGGATGACTCAGGAGTAAGGCTTGGAGATGATTGGCCCCTCCCATAAGACTTGAAAGAGGAGCCAGGCACATGGGCCTTTGCAGGAAGCAACTGTTGTTAATTCTGTGCAGTTTAAAGTCTGAAGCTCTGTTTGATTCTGGACTCCATGCGGCTTTGCCAATTAGGTCTTTGGCAGCGTGCCAAGGGAGATAAAGGTGGGTGATTATCAGCCTTACCCTGAAGGACTCTTTACAACTATTTGGGACTCATCTGTGAATGAACAGAATTCACAGTGTTAAAATAAAACAAGTTTTTGGGACTACTCGTGTGTTTTACCCACTCAGAAAACCTAGGTGAAAAGGCAAGATGAGAAACAATGGATGGAAACTAACCAAGGAGAGAAGCAACCTAGAACTAAGGAGACATTTCCTAATGATGAGATCAATCAACCAATGGAGCAGTTTGTCTTCCGAAGTTGTGGATGCTCCATCACTGGAGTCTTTTAAAAAGAGACTGAACAACTATTTGTCTGAAATAGTATAGGGCAGGGATCTCCAACCTTGGCAACTTTAAGACTTGTGGACTTCAACTCCCAGAATTCCTCAGCCAGCAAAGCTTGCTAGCAAACCTTGGCAACTTTAAGAATGGCTGAGGAATTCTGGGAGTTGGAAGTCCATGAGTCTAAAAGTAGCCAAGGTTGGAGACCCCTGGTAAAGGGTGTCCTGCTTGAGCATGGGGCTGGACTAGAAGACCTCCAAGGACCCTTCCTACTTGGTTATTCTATGTTCTAGGTACTAAGAGTGGAAAGGTTGTGTCCATCCACACAATCGTACAGTGTCGTGTCCCACTCCTCCTCTGACAGCCGGGTCTGGGAAGTCTGTCTCAAACGTGCCCACAAAGCCTCTGCAGTTTTGCCAAAGTCCTGTCAGAGTTCTCAGGGTAGGCAGGAATCCAAGGTGTGTCTTCAGCAACCAGTTGAGACTTTGCCTGACTCAAGGAACGCCAAAAAGCAGATCCTTTAGGCCATGGGGTGTGGCTCCATGACTCAGCACTTATCTAGGCCTGCCCCTCCCTTCCTTTTGCTGACATCGCCTCTCCATTCTCCGGAAGCGGGGATCTGTCCACCCTCCAGCTGCTGGCAATTCTAGCTCGTGACTGGCTTCATGTTCATCATACTCACACGCTGTGGGGGGGGAGGTTTATTTGCTCAGTCTGTCCGGGCATGGTGCCAGGGCTGGGGGCCGGAGGCATGCCAGGCCATTCGTCTGCACTATCAGTCTCTGGCTGAGATAACAGGAGATGAGAGGGGCCCGGCTGCGGAGAGGGGGGCGGGCGAGGCACAACATATAGCTTTCAAAATATTTCCAGGGACTCGGGGGGGGGGGGAATGTTTAGCGTCTTACAGGGAAGGTGAGAGAAGAAGAAACAAGAAATCCAGAGAAGCAGATGGAAAAATTAACACTTGCCGAACGAAGAAATAAACTGATTTGGAACTCAGTAACACCATATGGGTGGCTGAGGCTTTATAAGTGTAAGGTTGCATATCCGTGAAAGTTACGGGGATGTGCGAGCGGTGCTTTCTAGCTGGTGTTTTCACCTTCTGTCACCGGAATTATCATTTTCACTCCCTCCCCGTGTCAAAATGGTAATTGGTATTATTCTGCATTGTATCTGTGATCGAGAGCTGGGAATTAGAAGAACCTGCTTCATCCAGGGTCTTTGCCAATGATGGATTTTGTTGTGGCCTGTTGGCCGCCTGCCCCTCCAGCAGCTGAATCAGAGGAGGAGGAGGAGGAGGAGGAGGAAGGCTGGGAAGTGGCTCAACAGGCTAATGCAGCCTGTTATTAACACACAGCTGCCTGCAGTTACAATTACTGCAGGCTTGAGTCCCACCAGGCCCAAGGTTGACTCAGCCTCCCATCCTTTATAAGGTAGGTAAAATGAGGACCCAGATTGTTGGTGTGGGGCAATAAGTTGACTTTGTATATAAATATACAAATAGGATGAAACTATTGCCTTACACAATGTAAGCTGCCCTGAGTCTTCGGAGAAGGGCGGGATATAAATTCAAATAAATAAAATAAATAAATAAATAAATAAAAACAAATAAAAAAAGAAGTCAGGGTCAGCATTCAGACAACCTGAGAACTCTGAGTGGAAAGAAGGAACAGATCTGACAGAGAGAGAGAGGGAGAGAGAGAGAGAGATGGATGGAGGTGGAGCCTGAGCTGTCTGTCAGCCCTCAAAAAAAAAAAAAGATTTCGAGGCTCTAGAAAGAGTGCAGAGAAGAGCATCAAAGAGGATTAGGGGACTGGAGGCTAAAACATATGAAGAACGGTTGCAGGAACTCGGTATGTCTAGTTTAATAAAAAGAAGGACTAGGGGAGACATGATAGCAGTCTTCCAATATCTCAGGGGTTGCCACAAAGAAGAGGGAGTCAAACTATTCTCCAAAGCACCTGAGGGTAGAACAAGAAACAATGGGTGGAAACTAATCAAGGAGAGAAGCAACCTAGAACTAAGGAGAAATTTCCTGACAGTGAGAACAATTAATCAGTGGAACAACTTGCCTGCAGAAGTTGTGAATGCTCCAACACTGGAAATTTTTAAGAAAATGTTGGATAACGATTTGTCTGAAATGGTGTAGGGTTTCCTGCCTGGGCAGGGGGTTGGACTAGAAGGCCTCCAAGGTCCCTTCCAACTCTGTTATTATTATTATTATTATAAATGGAGATTCAACAGCCCTCAGGTCTCAAGGTGGCTGATGAGGAAGAGGAGGAACAGCTGGGTCCGGTGCCTGATGCATGGATGCACAGAAGGCAGAGGAGAGGAGAGCAGTGGAAATCTATGGGCCGGTCCTTGGAACAGAAGAGCCACTGCTACTAGCAAAGCCCCACCCTAGCTCTGGGGATGAAAGGCAGGGGACGGAGATGAATAGATGTGGCAGACAACTATTCATCTTCCGGATGGATGGACTTGTTAGTTTGTGGTGAGAGGGGAACTTCTTGCCGGCACTGCTGGCGTTCCTAATAAATGAATCTTTTGAGTTCGCTTCAGAGGGTTTGTCGTGTTTGGAGAGCTGGGTCAGAATAGATTTACTCATGGAAAACCATTTGGAAAAACCAACTTCTGCAATAGTACTCTTCAATCAATTGCTAAAAGCAGATCTTTTTTTGAGGGGTGGGGGTTTCATATAAAACAGGGGTCTCCAACCTTGGCAACTTTAAGACTTGTGGACTTCAACTCCCAGAGCTTTGCTGGCTGAGGAACTCTGGGAGTTGAAGTCCACAAGTCTTAAAGTTGCCAAGGTTGGAGACCCCTGATATAAAAGATCCCACATAAAAAGAAAACAGAGCCAAGGGATCGGAATGAGAAAGGGACATGAATGAGTGGTCAGAAAATGAATTTCAATTTCTTTTGTGGCTTTTCCGAGGCCTTCCCCGTTCAAAATGACTCTGGGTGGCATACGGTATTAAAACATCACCCTCAAAAATTGAAGCGTCAGGAAAAATGTAGCGTTCCCACACAAGATAAGAGAACTGTTGGTGACCCAGCCATCAGTAAACTCAAGGCTTTTTAAGGGTTTAAGGTCCTTTTAAAGCAAGATAAAAGGAAAGGCGAGAGAAATTCCAGAGGGAATACTATTCCAGAGAGCAGGAATGGTGAGAGAAATGGTGTGCTTTCTGGATCCTACCAGATGACCTTGTTTGATGGCTGAGGAGAAAACAATGCATTTGTTCATTGATTTATATCCAGCCTTCGTATATTCTCACAAAACAACTCAAGGTAGCAAATATATCCAACACACCTTCCTCTCCTATTTTCCCCCATATCAACAACCTTGTGAGGTGAGTTGGGCTGAGAGAGAATGAATGACCTTAGCTTTCATGCCTCAGGGTGGACTCCAGAATTCACCATCTCCTGGTGATCGACTTAAAGTCACCCAGCTGGCTTTCATGGCTAAGGCAGGACTTGAACTCACAATCTCTTACCAACAGAGCAAAATTCAGCAATCCATCTGCGTTTAAAAGACAAAGGCCATTCCTTTGATGATAAAATAAGTCCAGATTTTGGACCGAGATGACCGCTGGTTTGAAAGAGGGGTCAAAGAGGCCATCTAGGTCCAAATTGAACAGCCGTCTTTCAACAGAGGGGGAAGGATATGACATATCATATCTGCAGTCTACAACACAACTCCTGTTGTGACTCGTCCTCCCTCCTCTCCTCAGCCGGGCCTCTCCCGTCGCCAACCGGGCCTGTTATCAGACTCTGAGTCTGATAATGAAGATGAACGGCCTGTCATGCCTCCAGCCCCCGGCCCTGGCCCCATGCCCGGAGAGGATGCCAGGAATGAATGGACAAACCCGATAAACTTCACTCCTACAGCGTGTGAGCAGGAAGCCAGCCACGTGCTGGAATTACTGACAGCAGATTCAGCTGAAAACAAGTCAGAGTAGGAGGATCCTCGCTTCCGGAGATCTGAGAGGCGACGCCAGCAGAAGGAGGGGTGGGGCAGGCCTGGATAAATGCTGAGTCATGGAGCCACACCCCACAGCCTATATAAAAGACCTGCTTTTGGCATTCCAACCTTGAGTCAAGCAAAGTCTTATCGAGTTTGCTGATACCGGACCCTATCGCTGAAGTCACAACTTGGACTCCTGCCTGCCCTGATAAACCTCAAAGGAACTTGGCAAGCTGCAGAGGCTTCGTTGCCAAGTTTGTTACGGACTTCCTTGACTCGTTCGTCGGAGTGGGAGTGGGACACGACAGGAAGTTTTCTGCTTACAATGTTTGGGACTGAAGTATTGCCAGCCAAAGGCTATTACAGGTTGGTGGAAGAGCTCTCTCTCCAGGCCGGAGAGTTGAAAGGGACATATGGGCCACAGTTGGCGATCTTAAAGGGACTCCTATCGGACTCTTATCCTCCTCCTGTGTTGCCTTTGTGTCACGCCTCGGGTCATCACAATGAGTGTGGTCATAAAACATTTTTTTTCAGGGCCGTTGTAACTTCAAATGGTCGCTAAATGAACTGTTGTACGTCGAGGATTATCTGTAGGGAGCAGTTCTGCATTGATCCATGCCAAAATCTAAATGCATATTTGCCACATTAGGTTAATCAAGTCTATTTGGTAGTATCTGTTCAGTCCTCGCGGAAAGATTTTCTTCTTGTTGCTCGTAGAAGCAAAAATAATTTTATTTTATTAATTTTGCTTGTACAAGCACTCAGCTAGAGAACCCGTTCCAGTGGTGGGATTCAGCCGGTTCGGGTGAACTGGTAGTTAAATCGCTGGCTGGCCACGCCACTTCCCACTCCGCCCCTTCCAGGAGTCCCCAAACGCCCCATTTTGGCTCCCAGGTAAGTGCAGGGAAGCCTACTAGGCCCAAAACAGAGCATGGCGGGGTGTGGCGCTGCGCGGACCCCCCCGAGGCCCATTTTTGCTCCTAGGAGGCTGCAGAGAGGCCTAATAGGCCCAAAACGAGGAGCAGGGAAGTGCATTGTTGGGGTCCCACGACCCATTTTTACTTCCAGGAGGCTGCAGGGAGATCTACTAAGCCCAAAACGGGACGGGGGACAATACATTTACACACACACACACACACACATACACACACACACACACACACACACACACACAAAACCAAAGCCCGTTTTTGCTCCCAGGGGGATGCAGGAAGCAGAGTGCTGCCTGTCACACCCCTTGGCCACGCCCACCCAGCCAGTCATTAGGGCAGAGAACTGGTTGTTAAATTATTTGAATCCTACCACTGCCCTAGGGACGCGGTGGCTTAGTGGCTAAGACACTGAGCTTGTCGATCGAAAGGTCGGCAGCTCAGTGGTTCAAATCCCTAGTTCTGGATAACGGGTTGAGCTCCCGTGACTTGTCCCAGCTTCTGCCAACCTAGCAGTTCGAAAGCAGGTAAAAAATTCAAGTAGAAAAATAGGGACCACCTTTGGTGGGAAGGTAAAAGCGTTCTGTGCGCCTCTGGCATTGAATCATGCCGGCCATATGACCACGGAGACGTCTTCGGACAGCACTGGCTCTTCGGCTTTGAAACGGAGATGAGCACCACCCCCTAGAGTCGGGAACAACTAGCACGTATGTGCGAGGGGAACCTTTACCTTTACTTTACCACTGCCCTGTTCCACATAGCCCCTTCAGTTATGCCAGATAATTTTATTGATGGCTCCACCACGACCATCAAAATGTCATTGAGTTGGAGGTCTCTGACATAATTGTATTTAAGGAAGCGCTCCACAACTTTTTTTTTTTAAGGGTGAAAGTTCACAGGGGAAAACTGGTTTCCTTGTTCAAACACATTTTACACTGCAGAAACTTAGTCTGTCTATAAAACTCATATCGTAAAAAAATATTTGCTGCTGTCCATATCAGGGTATCGCTGTTCAAAATAGCACTGCAAACTATTTCAAAACTTCAGTATGTTCCCATATGAGATATGGCTTATCGATCGGTGGACAATAGACCCTTGTTTGGCAGTTAACAGGATGTAGTTCGTGCATCACCTGGGGCAAACATTATTTAAAAAGTAAGAAGAATCAAGCATCTAATATACCCCATGTGGACAAAGACTTCTGCCCTGCCAGTGATAATATTCAGGATGTGTGTATAGGGCAATTACAAATTGTATATAGACTGACTAAACAAAATTACATTTTGTCTGTAGAGATTCTTAGTCATCCAGGTCATGGTTGTCCCAAAGGTGCTTTTTTCAAGAGGCAACTGGACTTTCTGGGTTTTTTTTTCTTTTGAAGATATTTCACTTCTCCTCAAAGGTGGGTTTCACATACTGTTACTACCGGTTTGCTCAGCACCAGAAATGTGTGCACGCGCCATCCACACGGTGTGCAGTGTCACAAAACACGTCTATTCGCTCGTGCATGCCATCCGCGTATGCATGCAATGTCAAAAACACAGTGATGTAGGATGCAAGGAGGGGTGGTCGCTACTACTGGTTCCCCCGAACCACTTCGAACCGGCTGAATATCACCTCTGCTTCTCATCCAAGAAGCTTCTTCAGCTCTGACTGGATGGTGGGGAAGGGAAGGATTGATATTCCTTGCAGACAGCTGGTCACTTGTATCCTTTTTAGAGAGTCGTTGAGGCCACTTGGAGGTTTAGCTGTGTCCTCAGGGTCACCTGAGTGGTACAAAGGGGTGTGGAGCCTTCTTGGAATTGCTGAAAGGAGTTGTCGTGTCCCACTCCCCCTCTGACGACCAGGTCAAGGAAGTCCGTATCAAACGTGGCAACGAAGCCTCTGCAGCTTGCCAAATTCCTTCGAGGTTTATCAGGGCAGGTAGGAGTCCAAGTTGTGACTTCAGCAATACAGTCTGATATCAGCAAACTAGCTAAGACTTTGCTTGACTCAAGGTTGGAATGCCAAAAGCAGGTCTTTTATATAGGCTGTGGGGTGTGGCTCCATGACTCAGCATTTATCCAGGCCTGCCCCACCCCTCCTTCTGCTGGCGTCGCCTCTCAGATCTCCGGAAGTGAGGATCCTCCCACTCTGACTTGTTTTCAGCTGAATCTGCTGTCAGTAATTCCAGCACGTGGCTGGCTTCCTGCTCACACGCTGTAGGAGTGAAGTTTATCGGGTTTGTCCATTCATTCCTGGCATCCTCTCCGGGCATGGGGCCAGGGCCGGGAGCTGGAGGCATGACAGGCCATTCATCTTCATTATCAGACTCAGAGTCTGATAACAGGCCCGGTTGGTGACGGGAGAGGCCCGGCTGAGGAGAGGAGGGAGGACGAGTCACAACAGGAGTTGTGTTGTAGACTGCAGATATGATATGTCATATCCTTCCCCCTCTGTTGAAAGACGGCTGTTCAATTTGGACCTAGATGGCCAAAATCCAATAGCAAGAGAAGGCAATTAATCTGGCAGGGCAAGCAAAATAGGGAAATAGGGAAGTAAAGTAGCCCGAATAGGTTGTAAAAAAAATGCTTTTAAAAGTAAAACAAAAAGGCTCTGACGATCGCGCAGCTCAGCTATGATTGTCATAGCCTTTTTTTTTTACTTTTTAAAAGCATTTTTTAAAAGAAGTGGGGAAGTGGGTGACTGGGCATTGGGTGGTTATGGGTGGCAGGGTGGGGGGAGAAAGGATTTTTGCTACCAGTTATCTGAACCACCTGCCATTATCGCTACCGGATCGGCTGATCTGGTCCGAACCCAGAGCGTTTCACCCCGGGTTTGTGCGTCATGTAGACGAGAAGTAAAATAGAAAAGAGACGGTTGAAAATACGGCGTGATGCATCTTTCAGCAGGGCCTTTGGTGGCTCAGACTGCTAAGACAGTCTGTTATTAACAGCAGCTGCTTGCAATTACTGCAGCTTCTAGTCCCACCAGGCCCAAGGTTGACTCAGCCTTCCATCCTTTATAAGGTAGGTAAAATGAGGACCCAGATTGTTGGGGGCAATAAGTTGACCTTGTATATAATATACAAATGGATGAAGACTATTGCTTGACATAGTGTAAGCCGCCCTGAGTCTTCGGAGAAGGGCGGGATACAAATGCAAATAAATTTTTTTTAAAAAAGATGACAGGGTATGATGCAAGTGGCAGAATATTTTGGTACGGAACGCAACTGTGTCTCGTAGGGATAAGATTGCCATGAAAGGCCCAAAATAGGTTATGCCTGATCATAATCATAATTAATAACTGCGCACCACTCTGTAGCATCATCGTTAAACTATGAGTAGCTTAATCCATGAAGATTAATGCTAAGGGGAAGGCAATTAATCAAAAGCCGGGAAGCGTTTCCTGTCTCTACATGTTTTCGGAAAATACGGACATAAATCCAGAGTGAGGCAAAAGGAACGATCGGTTATCATTCTAAACTGTCTCTTTGGAAATTAAAATTTATTCCTTTGCGATATGTCAGACCTCATCATCCTAACATACTTTTAATTGCCCTTTGATGGAGTTGTCTCTTTTATGAGCTAAGAAGCTAACGGTTCAATTTCTTTGTTACAGATGGAAAGCCCCATCTATTAAAGCTCATCGTGTAATAAATTAATTGCTAATACAGCGGAACTAGGATCTAATCTCTCTTCACTGGTCTCCACAGAGGGGGGATAACTTGTATATTATTTTTAAGAAGATGTTTTCTTAACGAGGTGACGCAATGGAAGTTCAGCACTGTTCATTAGCAAAGGTCCGGCAAGCTGACCTTCTTAAGAGCATGCCATCAGAATGGGTTCCATGTAGCCCATGAATGTCAGAGAGGACACCCAATAGGGTGTCCTTGGGTGATACCCAAGCTCATATGAGAAGAGACTGAGATACAGTGGTTGCCTCTCAGAATTGTGTTCCTTAGCCACATTGACACTGCAATTCAGAGGAAATTGTGAAGGTCAAGGCTTCTTCTCCTCATGGACAGCCATGCAAATAATAAGTCTTCCCTTTCCATGGATTTCTCTTCTAGAAGGACAAACCTTCTCCTCTCATTGACCTACTTCTGAAGAATATGTCTTCTCCTTTCTGAGCAGTCCTATAATAAATTAGTGAATATTTATGGAAACCACTTGACACACAGATACAAACACTGGGGCTCCTCCTCTTCCTCCTCCCTCCTCCTCCTCCTCCTTCTTCTTCTTTGCCTCCTCCTCCTCCTCCTCCTCCTCCTCCTCCTCCTCCTCCTTCTCCTCCTCCTCCTCCTCCTCCTTCCTCCTCCTCCTCCTCCTCCTCCTCCTCCTCCTCCTTCTCCCACTCCTCCTCCTCCTCCTCCTCCTCCTCCTCCTCCTCCTCCTCCTTCTCCTTCTCCCACTCCTCCTCCTTCTCCTTCTCCTTCTCCCACTTCTCCTCCTCCTCCTCCTCCTCTCCCCAAAGTCAACTCCTTTGAAATAAGGATCAGTAGATAGATTGAAATCTTTCTTTTATTGCTAATCCAAAATTTGGTGGCTTCTTTGACAAATATATTTCACTACTTTCTTTGATAAAGAATTTTAAAGGTCAAATCTTAAGGAATGGGGTTCTGAATTGCATTGAAGAAGACCAGTGTTCTAGATCTAGGTTCCTTAAAGGAGGCAAAAAAAGTCTATATGCCAGTTATTTATTATTTCTATCCAATGTATGTTTGAGATTGAAACTCAGATATTTTGACTTTGTAGTCACTTAGAATCCTTGTGGGCTGCTGATCCATTCAGTGTGGCGTTTGGATAAAAATAGTAGCAAGTCAAATTTTCCACACCACTTAAAGACTCCAATATCCTGACTTAGTTGGTTTGCAAGCATAGGGAAAGACTTAATTATGCATCTCCGCTCAAGGCTTAACACTTATCAAGTTTGATTGAAGTCATGGAAGGTTCAGCTCATGTATTTGCAAAATGCTGTTCTGGCAAAAATGAGGTTCAAAACTCTGGATGAATCCCCATCCCTTAAGAGGAGATTATGGAGAAACAAATATCAAATTCCAACCCGTATCATTTCTGCCTGCTTACACTCATAATTTCACATTAAGCAGCACACATCGAAAAAGCGTTAAAAAAAACAGGAAATTAACACTGGCCACATCATATAAGCAGAGGTGGGTTTCAGTAGGTTCTGACCAGTTCTGGAGAACCAGTAGCGGAAATTTTGAGTAGTTTGGCGAACCAATAGTAAAAATTCTGACTGGCCCCGCCCCCATCTATTCTCCACCTCCCAAGTCCCAGCTGACTGGGAGGAAATGGGGATTTTGCAGTAACCTTCTAACTGGAGTGGGATGGGAATGGAGATTTTACATTAATCTTCCCCTGCCATGCCCACCAAACCATGCCCACCAAACCATGCCCACCAAACCATGCCACACCCACCAAGCCACATCCACAAAACCGGTAGTAAAAAAATTTGAAACCCACCACTGCATACAAGAATGTTTTATAGCTGGCATCTTCCTCCAGCAAGGTTGGCTAAACTGTTTAGTAATATATCCCCGAATTGCTGGAAATGCAATCAAGTACCAGGCACATACTACCACATGTGGTGGACATGCAAAAAAGCGAAATAATTTTGGCGACGGATTCAGATGTGGTTAGAAGAAATGGTTGGACAAAGAATAGAAGATGATGGTCGTGTTCAATTGCTTCACTTTTATCGGTGTCATGCTTCTTTTTTTCAAATTGTGTTGGATTTTTTTAGTTGTTCAAAATATCTCTAATGGACCGTCATCACCTGTGGAAGGTAAATTAATTTCAGATTTCTCTTTCTTTTGCAGAACTACAGGAAACCCAAACATCCCAATTTTACTCTCTCTCCCATCAGCCCTTAGACTACAGGATATTAGTGATGGATGAAGATCAAGATCGGATCTATGTTGGCAGCAAAGATCACATTTTGTCGTTGAATATCAATAACATAAGCCAGGAGCCACTGAGCGTAAGTTCACAGTGTGGTTGGGAATGGAAGATGTCAGGGTAGTGATTAAAGAACTGACCAGCTGCTGCAATGATGCAATGATGGGAATGAGCAAGTTTTTTTGGCTGTTATCCATTTAAGAGCCTGTATAATAAGAACAGGCCCTGTTAGGGCATCTCTCTTTCTCTCTCTCTCTCACCGTGTGTTTTTTCCTGCTGTAATTGCTGATTGTTTGACCTCTGCCTATAGTACGTGTATGTATAGTATATATTCGTTTGTAGATAAAACCACTATTTTATGACAAACCTCTATTTGCTGTTATTGCTCCTGGGTTGTCTCATGTAGTAAAGCTGTGAACACTCTGACAGATTTTCTACTTAAAAATTTTACATGGATGAAAGAAGGAGGGATAACAGCATGTTTCATTCTCCCATTAATAGACTGTATGAATTTTCCATTTTACAGGAGCAATTTTACTTAACATATTAGCAAGACAATATGTTCACATAGGTTTCACTGCCAGACCACAAGTATTTATATCAGGTCATAGCTTTTAAGTTTACCAAAGGAGCTGAGAAATCATCTAAGGAGGGAGGTAAAATGGAAAACCACCGAGACGGATCATCTTGGATCAAATGGTAGACAAGTGGAGTGGAAAATGGTTCACCCCCAAGGCTAGTTCAAAATCTTCTTGATTTTGAATCCTCTACTGGTTGGTCCCTTTCCAATGGATGCATTAAGGGAGGAAACAGAAACCTTAACCTTGAGGGAAAAGATAGAATGTGGTTTTGTCACAAATAAAAGATAGACTTCTGGAGCTCTTTGGCCCAGCTGTCCAAGATAGAATCATCTAAATTTTGTTTCCCAACCATAATCTCCTCTTGTGTCTATAGGTTCTTTTAGGGAGGAATCTGTACAGTGCAATTACTACTATATTATATTACACTACTAACATTATAAATAAAAAAATATAAATTAGTTGTTAAATAATAGAATTACATGGTGGTATGAGGTCCTTCCTTCCTTCCTTCCTTCCTTCCTTCCTTCCTTCCTTCCTTCCTTCCTTCCTTTTCCTTCCTTCCCTCCCTCCCTCCCTTCCTCCCTTTCGTTATCTTTCATTCCACTTCTCCTTCCTTCCTTCCCTCCCTTTCATTATCTTCCATTCCCTTCCTTCCTTCCTTCCTTCCTTCCTTCCTTCCTTCCTTCCTTCCTTCCTTCCTTCCTTCCTTCCTTCCTTCCTTCCTTCCTTCCTTCCTTCCTTCCCTTGCAACTTGTTCTTTTTAATTATGGATGCATCATTATTTATGGTTTGCCTATTTCTGTAGCTTATGGATGAGATAATGTGGTTACGTTGGTTTCATATCTTACTTATTACTTTGAGTATGTAGTCTTTGTTTGGCTTTGTGTGGTTAACCACGTAGGCTGGCTTGACCAACCCTGAGTAGGATAGATATGCAATAATACTTGCCCTGAACTATCACTTTTGTCTGAACATATACACTGTATGAAGTAACAAGACATCCTCATGTTATGATGTTTCCTGGACAGCTTCAACTAAGTATATGCATGCATTTCCGAAGGTGTAGTGTTTGAGCAGTTGCTAACATCCTAGATCAGTCGTACGGCTAAGGCAAAATATGTCTTGCTCCACAAAGACCATCTCTCTCTTTAGGTTTTGATGCCACTCAACTTTTCTTTCACACAACAGGAAGCGGCCCATTTCTCCATCTCACCCAATCACACATGGATACAAATTGCATTTGAAATGCAATAACCGTATTTTTCGAAGTATAAGACGCTCCGGACTATAAGACTCACCTGCTTTTTTTGGTGAGGAAAACAAGAAAAAGAAATCTGCCTCCCAGCAATTTTGCCTCGTTGCGGCAAACAGCCTGCTTTACTTTCATTTTCGTTTTCAGCATACCTTGATTAGCACGAGAGAAAAAAAAAACCCTGCTCCCAGCAATTTACCTCCTTGCAGGAAGCAGCAGAGACCCTGCAGGCAATCCCTGCAGCCTGAAACAGCTGAGAGTCGGGAAACCGATCCAACGGACAATCAACTTGTGCTAATCAGGCTGTGCTGAAGCTGAAATGGGCTGTTTCTTCTCGCTGCTTGCTGCATGGAGGTAAATTGCTGGGAGGCAGAAGCCAAAGGGTGGGAGCCAGTGGGTGGGCAGGGCTTCCCCACTCCAGGGGAAGGATACTGCAAAATCTCCATTCCTACCCCACTCCTGGGGGAAGGATACTGCAAAATCTCCATTCCCACCCCACTCCAGGGGGAAGGATATTGCAAAATCTCCATTCCCTCCCCATTCCTGGGAGAAGGATACTGCAAAATCCCCATTCCCATCCCACTCCAGGGGAAGGATACTGCAAAATTCTCATTCTCACCCCACTACTGGGGGAAGGATACTGCAAAATCTCCATTCCCACCCCACTCCAGGGGGAAGGATATTGCAAAATCTCCATTCCCTCCCCATTCCTGGGAGAAGGATACTGCAAAATCCCCATTCCCATCCCACTCCAGGGGAAGGATACTGCAAAATTCTCATTCTCACCCCACTACTGGGGGAAGGATACTGCAAAATCTCCATTCCCACCCCACTCCAGGGGGAAGGATATTGCAAAATCTCCATTCCCTCTCCACTCCAGAGGGAAGGATATTGCAAAATCCCCATTCCCTCCCCATTCCTGGGAGAAGGATACTGCAAAATCCCCATTCCCACCCCACTCTGGGATCAGCCGGAGGTGGTATTTGCCGGTTCTCCGAACTACTCAAAATTTCCACTACCGGTTCTCCAGAACCTGTCAGAACCTGCTGGATTTCACCCCTGGTGAACACTCCAATACAGTAGCATCTCGGACATATTTCTTTCATTGTTGTTGTTGTTTTTTAAGAAGACCATATAAACAGACTATTTAAACTCTCGGTAAATCTGGCTGCATTCATCCTCATTATTGGGATCTGACAACCATGAGGCATTAGAGAAACAAATTCCTCTAACTTCTTCACAGACGGACGATTTTTTAAAAAGGCTCCTTTCAAGTATCACTTCAAAACAGAGCCTGTTCCTCATAAAGCAAGACAGATGGAACATATGGGACATCCATGCACAGGGGCTGACGAAGTTTGAAAAGGTTTTTATATATACCGGTATTTATTTTTATCGCAACGGGTATTTTCCCATATGGAGAGGTGAGCCGTGCGTTTAAAAGGATAAAGAGCTGGATAAGTCTTCCAAATTACCAGTTGCAGTTCTAAAAAATAGAAAAGTGAGCAAACCGTGGCTTGTTGCTTCTTCCACTGATCTGGCTGTGCATCATGTGCGAAGGGCCAAAGAATCCATTTGTCAGATATTGCTTTAAAATATTGCCTTTTTCGGACTATAAGACACACTGGAGTATAAGACGCACCAAGATTTTGAAGAGGAAAACAAGAAAAAAAATGTTTTTGGCATCTGCGCGTCCAGTTTTTGCCCTCCCTGGCCCCCAGGAACACTCTGCAGGCCTCCCAAACCCTCTGCGCGTCCCATTTTTAGCCTCCCAACCCACCCACCCCTGCATCCCGGCCCCCAGGAGCACTTTGCAACAGTGGGGAAATCCAATTTTTTTTTACTACCGGTTCTGTGGGCATGGCTTGGTGGGCGTGGCAGGGGAAAGATACTGCAAAATCTCCATTCCCTCCCCACTCTTGGGGCCAGCCAGAGGTGGTATTTGCTGGTTCTCTGAACTACTCAAAATTTCCGCTACCGGTTCTCCAGAACCTGTCAGAACCTGCTGGATTTCACCCCTTCTCTGCAGCCATCCCAAACTCTCTGTGCGTCCCATTTTTGTGAAATGGGGACACGTGGGGCAGGATTTCGGAAAGCCAAAAATGGCTGTATTCAGTGTATAAGACGCACCAACATTTCCATCAGGGGTGAAATGTTCCTGGTTCAGACTGGATCGGGTGATCCGGTAGTGATTTCTACCCTTTTTTTTGGGGGGGGGAGTGTGTCTTATACTCCAGAAAGTACGATACACATTCACCTCCCATTCGTTCAAAGAATCCATCTTCATGTTGTTGTTGTTTTTTAAATCAGAAACAGGCATTTATGCCTGTTTAGATTATGTGATGCCATAAACACCTTTTGGGAGGTTCCTTTGTAACTTGTACGGTTGCTGAGCAGTTTTTTAGAATTTAGAATAACAGACCTGCAAGGGACCTTGGAGGTCTTCTAGTTCAACTCCCTGCTTGGGCAGGAAACCCTATACCATATCAGACAAATGGTTATCCAATCTCTTCTTAAAAACATCCAGCATTGTAGGGTATCAAAACTAACAATCATAATCCAAAATAATTCCTAAATTATAATCTCTAATCACTCCACACATTATCACACTCTCAATTCCCCTCTCCTTCAGAAATAAATCTAATACAAAATATTTCCTAAATTTACTCATATGCTATTCGATATTTTTTTATCTGATACTTATTTTGAATATAATCAATCCACATTTTCCATTCTAAAATATATTTTTCTTGTGTATAGTCTTTCAAGTAAGCAGAAATTTTTGCCATTTCTGCCAAATTTGATACTTTGAGTGTCCATTCTTCAATTGTAGGTAATTCTTCTTTCTTCCAATATTGAGCAATCAAAAGCCTTGCGGCTGTTATTAAGTTCAAAATCAATTTAGTCTCTATAGCTGTACAATCCATAATTATTCCTAGTAGAAAGAACTGCGGAGTAAACTTAATCTTCTTTTTCAAAATATTCTGCATGATCCACCATACTTTAATCCAAAATGCTTTAACTTTTTTACAAATCCACCATATATGGTAATAAGTGGCATCTTCACAATCGCATCTCCAACATTTAGCCTGTACATTAGGATACATACATGACAACTTTTTGGGGTCTAAATGCCATCTATAAAACATCTTATAAAATTTTTCTCTCATATTTTGCGCTTGTGTAAATTTAATTCTAAGTTGCTTCTCTCCTTGATTCTATGTATTCTCTCCTAGTTGTATGTTGAATATTACTTTTACTACTTCAGAAGTCTCCCAGGGCAGATTTTGTTGCTGTTTAGTTGCTAAGTTGTGTCTGACTCTTCACAACCTTATGGATCATAGCAAGACCCCCTTGTCCTCCACTGTCTATCATGGTTTGCCCAAATTAATGTTCATTGTGTCAATGACACCGTCCAACCATCTCCTCTTCTGTTGTCCTCTTCTCCTTTGATGAGGCAGGTTGTGGGAAGACCTAAATGAATCTCACGGTGTTCTAATTTCCGGAAAAAGGCCATTCACCACACAGGAGGCTTGGACAACATGTTGCGGTTCAGTCACTAAGTCGTCTCCAACTCCTACTACCTCAAAACTCTCCCAAGAAAGTTTTTGTGGTTCTTTCAGGTTAGGATTATTAACCCTAACTCAACTCTTCATGAACCCATGGACCCCAGCATGCCCAGCTCCCCTATTCCACACTGTCTCTCGGAATTTTCCCAAATTCATGACTGTTGTGTTGATGACACTAACTAACCATCTCCTCCTCTGCCGTTCCCTTCTCTTTTGGCCTTCCATTTTTCCCAACATCAGCATCTTCTCCAAGGAATTGTCTTCAGAAGTTGTGGGTTCTCCATCACTCGAGGTTTTTCAAGAAAAGACTGGACAGCCACCTGTCCAGTCTTTTGACTCCTCTCTTCTCATTTAGTGGCCAAAGTCGTTGAGCTTCATCTTCTGTATCTTCAAGTCAAGGTTGATTTCCTTTAAGCTTGACTGTTTTGATCTTCTTGCAGGCCAAAGGGACTCTCAATAGTCTTCTCCAACATAGAATCAGTTCGGCATCCCTTCCTTTAAATGTTATTTCCAGTAATTGTAAGCTGTTTCCAGATTCTCCTAAAAAAGAAAAGTCATATTCCAAACACATGCTGTTCCACTTTCTTATTCGTTCAGGTCTTTTGCATGAATTCCGCATTGCTTCAGGCAATAACGTGGGAGCGATGGCACCCACACACCAGTGGTAACCGCATTTGCTAATCCCTGTTTAACGTCTCGTTCAAATACATGTTTTCACACACTGACAGCGATTGCAATTATGGAAACCTGAGATGCGTTTTATGGTGGATCCTCCAAGCGGAACGAATTTGTTGAAACTTCACAGAAGCAACCAGAAGGAGAACAATTGTCGGTCTAACTTTTCTAGACTAGTAAATGAGGGTGCGATTGATGGCAGCTCATTCCGCCAGCCGACTGCTACAAGTTGGAATCGCTCCAACAAACATAGAGTCCTAAGCTGTGTTCTTTGTTCATAGCAACTGAGGTTTAATTGCTTCTTCTTTTTTCTTTTTTCTTTTTCTTTTGGTCTGGCTTCTAAACCCATTTCACTTTCCCTGACTCTAGCCTGCGTGAATCTCATGGAGAATTTGCTCTTTTTCTGGAATCGTGATTTGTTTTGACTTTAGCAATAGCAAAAGCAGATTCATATATTGCTCCACAGCACTTTGCAGCACTTCGGTTCAATCGTAATAGAGCTGGAAGGGACCCTGGAGGTCTTCTAGTCCAACCCTGGCTCAAGTAAGAGACCCTATACCCGTGATGGTGAACCTATGGCACAGGTGGCACGCGTAGCCATATCAGTGGGCACGCGAGCTCAGCTCCTTTTCGGGCCTTCTGGGCCCACCAGAAGTAGGGAAACAGGCTGTCTCCTGCCTCCAGAGGGCCTGGGTGGTGATGGGGAAGACCCGTTTTTCTCTCTCACCTGGCTCCAGAGCCTCTCTAGGAGTCTCTGGAGGCTGAGGAACAGCAAAAAATGTCACTTCCTGTCCAACCGGAAGTTGGTAAATAGGCCGTTTCTGGCCTCCCGAGGGCTTCCGGGGGTTCGGGAAAGGCAGTTTTCTACCTCCCCAGACTCACAGAGAGGCTCTGGAGCCAGGTGAAAGAGAAAAACGGGCTTACCGGACCATCACATGCCAGGAGTGGGGAGGGGAGTCATGCGTGTATGTGCGGGGGTGGGGTGCATAGAATTATGGGTGTGGGCACACGCATGCGTGTCCCACCCCACCCCTCCTGGCATGCGATAGCAAAAAGGTTAGCCATCACTTCCCTATACCATTTCAGACAGGTGGCTGTGCAGTCGTTCTTCGGAAACTCCAGTGATGAAGCCCCCACAATTTCCGAAGGCAAGCTGTTCCACTGGTTGATTATTCTCATTGTTAGGAAGTTTCTCCTTAATTCCAGGTTGCTTCTCTCCTTGATGAGTTTCCACCCGTTATTTCTTGCCCTGCCTTCTTCTGCTTTGGAAAATAAGTGGACTCCCCTCCTCTTTGTGGCAGCCCCTCAAATAACACTGCTATTATGTCATCCCTAGTCCTAATTTTGTCTAGGTTTATAGAGTCAGCCTCTTGCCCCCAATAATCTGGGTCCTCATTTTACCAACTTCAGAAGGATGGAAGGCTAAGTCAACCTTGGGCCGGTCAAGATCGAATTGTATTCGTGTAAGATTCCCTAAGTTGATGAATAAGAAGTAAACTCTTCAAAAGGATAATAGAAATGCCAAAAATTATCCTTTAGAGATTTATTTGTTATATTAAAGCCTGCAAAAGTAGCTGCCAGTGAAGGAGAATGTATTTGGAGCTCAGGGTTGAAATGACATCCTATGTCCTTGATGCTCTCTGAGCTTGGTTGCTTTCTTGCAAACGTTTCATTTACCAGACTAGATAATATTATCAGTGCTCATCATAAGAAGGCCCTCTGGGAAGCTTCAAGAGAGTAATGCAGCTACCCCCCACCCTAAAAAAAAAAACTTGTTCCTGAGCCTCCCATAATTTAAAGAACATTCAGGCAAGTTTGGACAAAGAATGATCAAGTTGCAGATGGCATGCCAAATCTGCTTTGTCTTGCTCGACTATCCCCAAAGGTACTCATGACTCGCTGGACATGTTAAAGACTGCACAAAATCAAAATGTTTGTGCCTTCGGGTCATGGTTGACTCCTAGCATTTGCCTGGACAAGCCAGGCAAAATGTTCAGAAGTGGTTTGCCTTTGTCATTGTCTTCTTCTTCTTCTTCTTCTTCTTCTTCTTCTTCTTCTTCTTCTTCTTCTTCTTCTTCTTCTTCTTCTTCTTCTTCTTCTTCTTCTTCTTCTTCTCCTTCACCTCCTCCTCTTTCTCCTGCTCCTCCTCCTCCTCCTCCTCTTCTTCTTCTTCTTCTTCTTCTTCTTCTTCTTCTTCTTCTTCTTCTTCTTCTTCTTCTTCTTCTTCTTCTTCTTCTTCTTCTTCTTCTTCTTCTTCTTCTTCTTCTTCTTCTTCTCCTCCTCCTCCTCCTCCTCCTCCTCCTCTTCCTCCTCTTCTTCTCCTCCTCCTCCTCCTCCTCCTCCTCCTCCTCCTCCTCCTCTCCTCCTCCTCCTCCTCCTCCTCCTCCTCCTCCTCCTCCTCCTCCTCCTCCTCCTCCTCCTCCTCCTCCTCCTCCTTCTTCTTCCAAGGTCTGAGAGTGAAAAGGACTGTCCAAGATCACCTAGTTGCCTTTGTAACTAAGGTGGGACTAGAACTCACAGTGTTTAGCCTAGTACATTGACTGCTCCGCCAAACTCTTTCTCCTAAAACTCCAAAAGTACCCTCAAAGTACAAATTTGATTCTTTGAGTGTGCAACTTATGGTGCATCAATACCTCTGCTGTCCTGGTAGTCAAATCAAGTGGCCTAAACCAGATTCTTAAGGAGTTGTGGGATGCTCCAGAATGTACCTCCAGAAGTTGTGGGTTTTTTTAAGAAGCAATTGAACGTTTGTTTGAAATGGTGCAGGGTTTCATGCTTGAGCAGTGGGTTGGACTAGAAGACCTGCAGGGTCCCTTTCAACTCTATTATTCTGTGATCCAATGGGTACTTCAGAAGAGAGTTAGGAGTGGGAGAAGAAAAAACAATCTGCATTCAGTCCCTTAAATAGGTTTTTTCATAAGAAAAACTGAAGATAGAATTTCTCCAGCAAGCTCGTTGTAGAAAAATATTGACTTTATGAGTTTTAGGCACGATGCAAAGGCAGTAGGTTCCGTTCAGACTAATCCCCTCCTCCCTGACGATGTATTAAAGATTATGTAATCCATTTAAAATATTTTGTTTTCTTTCCATGCAGATTTTCTGGCCAGCATCAACAGCCAAGGTGGATGAGTGCAAAATGGCTGGCAAAGATCCCACAGTAAGTCTTTCAGTTTTCCTTTTAATTATACATTTGGCTGCCTGGACCGTCAATTCAGCCAAGAGCAGAAGGGAAATGGCATATATATATTTTTTTTACTTTCATACTCTTTGGGCTGGACGATCCTGTGAAATTTGATAGCTGCAAGAGTCTAGATCAGAGGTCCAGAACCTTCGGTCTGTGGACACCGGTACCAGTTTGCGGCCTTTTGGGAACCGGGCTGCACAAATGGCAGACTAGTGAATAGAATAGAATAGAATTTTATTGGCCAAGTGTGATTGGACACACAAGGAATTTGTCTTGGTGCAGATGCTCTCAGTGTACATAAAAGAAAAGATACGTTCATCAAGGTACAACATTTACAACACAATTGATGGTCAGTATATCAATATAAATCATAAGGATTGCCAGCAACAAGTTACAGTCATACAGTCATAAGTGGAAAAAGATTGATGATAGGAGCTATGAGAAGATTAATAGTGCGGATTCAGTAAATAGTTTGACAGTGTTGATGGAATTATTTGTTTAGCAGAGTGATGGCCTGACGAAACTTCATCTGCACATGCACACAATCTAGGTTGTACTTGCCAAACCATTCACACACACACACACACACACACACACACACACACACAAAATGCCCCCAGTCCATGGAAGACAACTTATCTGCATCCAGTTTTGGTTGCCACGATGAAAAAAAAGATGTGGAGACTCTAGAAAGAGTTCAGAGAAGAGCAACGAAGATGATTAAGGGACTTGGAGGCTTGTCGGAAGAAATACCCACCTGGTTCAGTTCCAAGCTGGGAGAAAGAAAGACACTGGAGACAAAACGGAGGCTGGAGGCTGATAGGGAAGAGGGTTTAATGATGAAGCAGAACCAACAAGCACATGGGTTCTGGTGCAGCTGACCACATGGAGTTGAGAGTGAAGGGTTTTTATAACTTCTCTTGGGCTTTGCGCTTGAGCTTCCTGTTCCTGTGCAAGAACATGCATTTTGTTGGCTGTTGTCAGATTCCCATGGTGCCATGTGGGGTCGTGTTTGTCTAAGTCAAGTTTGGTTGAAGTTTTCCGGGTGATGCAACGTCCCCAGGGGATTTTACAATGCAGTGAGCTCTGCTGCTAGATAATTCTATTATGTCCTGGAAGGTCTTGTCTTAATCCCATCACCTTGGAGCTGAAGATCTTTTGTCTTGTAGATAGGCTGGCCCAGTCCTTCTCAATGGGCACCAAATACCTGCTGGGGGGCGGGGAGCTGTTTTCTGTCTTTAAAACATGTTCTTTCTTTTATCATCCAGGGAAATATAATAGTCTGGCTTTTTTAATATTTCCCAAAATATTTCATTCTTCTAAGAGAGGGGGTGGGTGCTACCTTTCTACAGACTAAAACAGAGGCAGATATCAGGTCTCCTGCTTGGGCAGGGGGTTGGACTAGATGACCTGCAAGGTCCCTTCCAACTCTGTTAATCTGTAATATAAAGAACAGTTGCAGGAATTGGTTATGGCTATAATGCATCTATACTACGTTAACCATCACGATCCTGTATTCTGTATCCTGAAGAATAGTTGCAGGCACTGGATTTGTCTAGTTTAATGAATAGAAGGACTAGGGGAGACATGATAGCAGTCTTCCAATATCTCAGGGGCTGCCACAAAGAAGAGGGAGTCAAACTATTCTCCAAAGCACTGAGGGCAGGACAAGAAGCAACGAGTGAAAACTAATCAAGGAGAGAAGCAACTTAGAACTAAGGAGAAATTTCCTGATAGTGGGAACAATTAATCAGCGGAACAACTTGCTTCCAGAAACTGTGAGTGCTCCATACTGGAGCTTTTAAAGAAAAGATTGGACAACCATTTGTCTGAAATTATATAGGGTTTTCTGCCTGAGCAGGGGGTTGCACTAGAAGAGCAGTCACCAACTGGTGGTCCGTGGACCACTGGTGATCCACGAGAAAATTCTGGTGGTCCCCAGAAAAATTATTTGCATTTTTTATATTGCACTAAATCAGGGGTCCTCAAACTACAGCCCCTGGGCTGGATACGTGCAATGAATGCTTGTGCTACTGTGGAGAGTCTCCCCCTTCAGGGTCTTTTTGTGTGGGTTGGGGTCTGCTTCAGCCTCCTGGTGTGGGGCTTTGGGCTGGAGGGAAGTGCCGCTGGTGGCGAAGAGCCGGAGGACCTTATTCCAGTGGGACTGCATCATGGCTTGGAACTGGCTGACCATCTCAGCCCTCTGAGCCTCCAGGTGCTGGTACCTGGTCTTGCATTCCTGCAGGTCTTTCCTTTGCTTGGAAAGCCTATGCTCCTAGTCCTCAGTGAGGTGCTTCTGCTGAGCCTCCTTCTCTGTCAGATCCAATTTGAACTGAGCTGTTTTGCCAAATGTTTCTCGTGGTGGCTGCTTAGCTCCAACAACTGCTTCCTGTTGGGGTCCTAAGGAGCCCGGGCAGGGAGGGGAGGAGTGGGTAGGAGGGGAGGGGCGAGTAGGGGCCAGAGAGGCTCCCCTCGACGTGAGTGACATCAAGTTAGTCATGCCCACCCAGTCACATGGCTACCTAGCCATGCCCATCCAGCCGGTCATTAAGCAGATCATATTAGTGATCCATGAGATTTAAAATTATTAATTTAGTGGTCACTGAAGTCCAAAAGGTTGAGGACCCTGGCACTAGAAGTCCTCCAAGGTCCATTCCAACTCTGTTATTCTGTTCTGTTACTTAAATGAGGAAAAATCAATTTCTCCATGTGATTGTAATTAGTTTTCATTTGTTTTAGCTCATCCGGGCTTCAATATTGAATTAGCTGATCGGAACAGCTAATTTCCGTGCCTCTTGTGAAGCAGGTCCCGGGAGCCAGAAAAGTTGGGAGACCCCTAGTCTAGATCTCACCACCAGGGTCTGGAAAATATAGCTTATGTTCAAAACCAAGCTTTTAATTCTTTTTTTTGGCATGCACATTCTTGTCTTGCTTTTCTACTTTATCATTAGTAAGTCTTGCTTCAATGTCTCTTAAAGAATATTAAGATATAAGTGCTTGGATAGGATCCCAGAAGGTATATATATATATATTTATATATGTTCCTTTTTGCATGGAGAAAGAAATGTATACATTCTTAAAGCACTTACTGCCTGATCATAAAACACTGGTTTCAGCAGATGCCTGAAAAAGATTAAAACTTTCTTAGAGCAGGTAAACGTGGCCGGTATGTTATTAGAATGAAAGCATGGATTAAGGAGAAGGGTTGTCTGTTAAACCAATTACTGGAGAGAGAGAGAAAAAGCTCAAAGAAATTCTGGATCAAACAAGGCAGCATTTTTGCTGAGTTAAGGGACTAATGTGGTACATCGGGCAACGCGTGAAAAGGCTGCTGCGAGAAATTAAAAGAATTATAATTCCACTTCATCGGTTGGAGGTGTGCACTCATCAGGCTGAATATTTAGTGGGTGAAAACTCAGGACTAACTTTGGATACTTTTTTTTTAAAAAAAGAGCTGTGCTAAGCATTCACTAAGGGACGTGATGGCTCAGCGGCTAAGATGCTGAGCTTGTTGATCAAAAGGTCGGCAGTTCAGCAGTTCGAATCCTTAGCGTCACATAACAGGGTGAGCTCCCGTGACTTGTTCCAGCTTCTGCCAACCTAGCAGTTCGAAAGCACATAAAAAATGCAAGTAGAAAAATAGGGACCACCTTTGGTGGGAAGGTAATAACGTTCCGTGTGCCTTTGGCGTTGAGTCATGCCGGCCACATGACCACGGAGATGTCTTCGGACAGCGCTGGCTCTTCAGCTTTGAAACGGAGATGAGCACCGCCCCCTAGAGTCAGGAACGACTAGCACGTATGTGCGAGGGGAACCTGTACTTTTACTAAGTGTTCACTGTCTCTTTTATTACAACTTCGGTTCTTAAGACATTTAAAGTGGGCATTAAAGAGTGTTATAAAAATTTTAAAGGTTTTTAATCTAATTGGGGATCTTGGACTACTTGAAGTCGGCTGTGTTTTGCTTAACCTTAGTTTATTCATAGATCATAATTCTGTCAGTTTTCTGTCAGCTTATAAAGCCAGAATCTATAATTCACAAACTAGAGTGTCCATGTTTCCAAGAACACGCTAAACTCAAATAAAAACATTATGGTATATACTAGTTTGAGTCAAGGGTGTACTGTCAGAATATTGTCCAGCATGATTTTGCTATGAATCATAGTTGTATGTAGAGACTTTCTTTGATGAGAAACTTCATTAAAAAAAATACTTTACATTTACAATACTATCCATACCAAGATATATATGTAGGTTTTATAGTCCTAAAAATGGTTAATGCACATATATACGCACAGTAGCCATTATGTGGAATCTTTTTGCTTCTAATATTAGAAAATGATGTGCTTGTTTTAACTGATTATACAACAGTATTCAGGGACGCGGTGGCTCAGTGGCTAAGATGCTGAGCTTGTCGATCGAAAGGTCGGCAGTTCAGCGGTTGGAATCCCTAGCACCGCATAACGGGGTGAGCTCCTGTGACTTGTCCCAGCTTCTGCCATCCTAGCAGTTCGAAAGCACGTAAAAAAAAATGCAAGTAGAAAAATAGGGACCACCTTTGATGGGAAGGAAGCAGCGTTCCGTGCGCCTTTGGCGTTGAGTCATGCCAGCCACATGACCACGGAGACGTCTTCGGACAGCGCTGGCTCTTCGGCTTTGAAACGGAGATGAGCTCCGCCCCCTAGAGTCAGGAACGTCTAGCACATACGTATGAAGGGAACCTTTACCTTTATCTTTACAACAGTATTATTTTACAACAGGGATTATCAAATTTTGCAATACTATCATCCCACTAAAAGGATTTTTTTTTTAAAAAAAAAAATCTCCCATCCAGAAATAAAACCAATCATTTTGTTGGTCTTAAGATGAGGCAAGAATCAGTGGACTTGGAATAATTACACTACAATATCTGCAGCAATTAAAAATAGCATCTTAACAATGTTCTAAATTAAAACTTTTTTCACTGGAAATAAGCAGAAAGCCCATCCCTTATAATATTTTCACAAGAAGGATGAATGAGTCATGGCCTAATTCCTAAAATCTGGCTTTCAATTTAAATCACAGTTCTCATTATAGTGAACGAGGAGCTCTGAGTTTCCTTGCATCAGATCAGCTTCCGTTAAAATGTTCTTAAAACTGCAACTTGTTACACACACTGGAAGGTTGTCAAGGAAGGGATTTAGCCTTCTTACACACACACACACACACACAGAGAGAGAGAGAGAGAGAGAGAGAGAGAGGGAGAGGGAGAGGGAGGGAGTGATTGTAGAAAATATGACTTCAGTAACAGAGTTGTTAATGCTTGGAATAAACTACCTGACTCTGTGGTCTCTTCCCCAAATCCCCAAAGCTTCAACCAAAAACTGTCTACTATTGACCTCACCCCATTCCTAAGAGGTCTGTAAGGGGCGTGCATAAGAGCACCAGCGTGCCTACCATCCCTGTCCTAATGTTCCCTTTAATTGTATTCATTTTATGTATTCAATTCATGCTTATACTTATATATATTGTTGTGTTTGACAAAATAAATAAATAAATAAATAAATAAATAAATAAATAAATAAATTAACAGGTGCTTGTAAGTCCATTGTTCCATTCTTCCTTCTTTCTCATCTCCTCTTCCCCTTAAACTTTTCCTCCTTTCCATCTATTTTAATTCATCCTGCAGTGTGAGAGTCAGAAATTTGTTTTGGGCCCTTCTTAAGGCACAAGACTCCAAAGGCTACCTTACTGGACTCAACTAACAAACAAACAAACACAACACAACACAAATTAGAACCTTCCAACTCGGTATGGGTCTTAGGAACTGTGACACTTGCCTTTGATACAGAAATATTTTTTTTGCATAAAACTGATAAGGAAAGTTGGGGAGGATTTGTAACCTCCTGCAATCATAACCCATAAAAATCTCTGTTTTGCTCCTGGAGTTGCAATTAAAAATGACATTATATCAAACTATGTCAAGTCCATTTTGCAGATTCAACTCTTTTTTTTATTTATTTAATCAAATCAGAGGAAAGAAATATTGACTCTTACAGGCCTGATAGATTATATCATTAAGGTGTCACTAGTAATGGAAGAATTTTTTTTTTTTAAAAAAGCACTTTGTCTTGCCATGAGTAGATGAGAATAACGTTCTAATGCATTATAGATAGAATGGTTTTATATTAATCCTTACGAGGAATAGGTGTGTGTAAGGGTATGTTTCTGTGCAGGGGTGAGCTTTGAAAATTTTAGCAAGGGGTTCTTTGCCTGGTTGCTGGGTGGGCGTGGCCATGGTGGGCGTGGCTTAGTTGGCCTCCTGCAGGGGGGCATTTTTGCCCACCCCGGGCTCTGGAGGCTTTCCTTGAGCCTCTGGGAAGGTGAAAACAGCCTCCCCAGGCTCTGGAAGCCCTCTGGAGGCCGGAAACAGGCCCGTTTCCATCCTTCCCAAATTTCTGGTAGGCCCATTTTTCACCCTCCCCGAGCCTCCCAGCATGCCCTGCACTTACGGGCTGCGTAGGGACTCCTGGGAGGGGAGGGGTAGGGTGGGTGGGGCCAATCAGGAATGGGATTTGGGGGAGTTCTCTGAACGGCACAGAATCTTAGCTAGAGGTTCTCCCGAACCCCTGCGAACCCCCAGCAGCCCCACCCCTGTTTGCGTGTATAGATGTAGTACATATAGATTGACTTCTGTCTCAATATCAATAAATGCATTTATTGCATTCCACCTTTAAAAGTGTTGAGATCCGGATGAGTTGGAGGGAAAATAATGGCTGAATATTAGGGGAGGAAGAAACCCCTTTTAAGCAGTAAGGAGAGGAGCTCAGCTGCAGAATTGGTGGCTAAGGAACAGGATAGGTGTGTTCATATACAGATTGAGATGCTCTGATGTTGGAATGTGGACTTCTGCACCAAGCCAAGATTGGACTTCATGGCCTCTTTTAACAGATGAGAGTCTTTGAAAATCTTTCTCAAAGGACAAAGGGAAGAGATGTATGTGTGTTAATGTACATATGTTCTGTCCCCCTCGCCTCCGTCCGAGCGATAGCTTAATTAGCCGGCACTATCACCAAGCTAGCGAGTGTCTGCCAAGTGTCTCTGTTATCTCCCTTGATGCCAATGAGTCAAAAAACAGTACTTCACCTCTAGTCAAGCAGGTGATTTGCCTGCTACGAAGAGGCACAGCAGCTCTTGCTGCCTTTTATATCCTGTGGGGTGTGGCTCCATGACTCAGCACTTCCTAGGCCTGCCCCACCCCTGCTTCTGTTGTTCCCGCCTCTCCTGCCTACGAAACCTAGGATCCAGCCAGGCCTGACTGCCATCAGCTGGGTCTGGAGGCGTGGCCTGGGGGGGAAAGAGTCAGGGGATGGAGGCCTTGTTATCTCCTCCACCTGGCCTGCTTCTGGCTCCTGGAGCTGAGCCAGGGAAGCTGGTGCTCCCAAGGTACGTCCTTATGGCCCTTCCCCCTTACTTACCAAGTCACTTTCTGGCAGGGGGCCCAACTCGGGGGGCGCAGACACAACAACATATGTCTTAGGCCCAAAGCACACCTTCATTCTGACATTTTTATTAACATGGGCATTATTAAGTTGTGTAATGAGACCAGCGGTGGGTTTCAGAAATGCTTACTAACGGTTTGCCCGTGTGCGCACACTCGCTTTGTGAGCGTGCGCACCTTCTGCACATGTGCCTGGCCTTCCGTGCATGTGCTTTGCTCACGCACATGCCTTCCATGCATGTGCCCGGCCTCAAAAACGTGGGTAAATAGGACATCTTTACACTGGGGCAGGTGGCCGAGCCCATCCATAGTCGGCGCTACCAGTTCGCCCGAACCGCTCCAAACTGGCTGAATATCACCTCTGAATGAGTCCAGCTATGACCCTTGGCTGAGCTTCAACTCCAGGCAGCCCTAGTCTGGGCTGAAGGCTGTTGGGTACTGTAGTTCAGAAACATCTAAAAGATGATAGGAACACCGCATACGTTGTAAACAATCTCAGGATTTTGTCAGAATAGAATAGAATAGAATAGAATAGAATAGAATAGAATAGAATAGAATAGAATAGAATAGAATAGAATAGAATAGAATAGAATAGAATAGAATAGGAATTAAAATAGAATAGAGAATAAGGAAATAATTAGGATAGGATAGGATAGGATAGGATAGGATATAGAATGGAATGGAATGGAATGGAATAGAATAGAATAGAATAGAATAGAATAGAATAGAATAGAATAGAATAGAATAGAATAGAATAGAATAGAATTCTTTATTGGCCAAGTGTGATTGGACACACAAGGAATTTGTCTTGGTGCTTATGCTCTCAGTGTACATAAAAGAAAAAATATGTTCATCAAGAATCATAAGGTACAACACTTAATGATAGTCATAGGGAACAAATAAACAATCAAATCATATTAGGAAACAGTCAATATAAATCTTAAGGATACAAGCAACAAGATTACAGTCATACAGTCATAATACAGTCATAAGTGGGAGGAGATGGGTGATAGGAACGATGAGCAGATTAATAGTAGTGCAGACAGTAAATAGTTGGACAGTGTTGAGGGAATTATTTGTTTAACAGAGTGATGGCATTCGGGAAAAAACTGTTCTTGTGTCTAGTTGGTAGACTACCCCAGTAAAACCTCTGTTTAAAGCTGAATGTTTGTTCAATTGTGGGTTTATTCTAATCCTAACAAGAATTTCACCCAAGGTTCAGGCAAAGTCGATCCACGTTGTCCCCTTAAAATGGGTCCTAAAATCTTTTTTTTTTTTTTTAAATATTCCTCTTGCCTTCCTTGAATCTTTCTATTGGCTCGAGAGTTGACAAAATGTCTTTTCTCAATTTCTAGACAGTTTCTCCAGCCGTACCGAAAATTTGCTGGTAACATTAATCGCAGGAGACAAGAAACATTTAGCCACCCATGTGGAAGATGTAAACATGTGATTTGTTCTTTTTCCGTTCCTGCCTTTCTTTCATTCTTTGGTAGACTCTTGAGTAAGGCCTGCTGGTGCATTTGGCACACAGATGTTTCTTTTCCAGATGTTGGCTTGTAGGGGACTCGGTTTGGCCTTTGTTCACAGCACCTGCTAATGATCTTGAAGTTTATGTACATGTGAACCATCATTTATCACTGCATAACATGCTCTCTCTTTCTTTCTTCAATCTCATTTGTATTTTTTTTTTGGTACTTGAGTTGCAGAAAGGAAGAGAAATTAGAGTGGTAAATGCCCATGGAGATTCTCAGTCCTCCAGGTCAAGGCTGTCTCAAAGGTGCTTTTTTTCAAGAGGCAACAGGACTTTCTTGGAGGATTGATGCGGTGGCCTAGAGGTGGAGCTCTCGCCTCACAATCAGGAGGCTGTGAGTTCGATCCTAGGGAGAGGCAGATATTTCTCTCTTTGGGCACCCTGAAAATATATCTGCTGAACAAAACTCCGCACTGGCGACAGGGAAGGGCATCCGGCCATTCAAACACTCTGCGAGCTCCATTCAGTTGCCCAGACTCCATCCCCTCAAGGGATTATGGGGGTGTTAAAAGAGGATGATGCTGAACTGGACTTTCATGGGCTGAAGCAGATCCCAAGTCGGAATTTCTGCCTTCCTCCGACCTGCACAAAAAAGACCCCGAAGGGGGAGACACTCCGCAGCAACACAAAAGTTCATTGCATGTATCCAGCCCAGGGACCGTACTTTGAGAACCTCTGATTTTGTGCAATATAAAAAATTACACAAAATCAGGGGTCTGGACTAGAAGACCTCCAAGGTGCCTTCTGAGTTCGTTATTCTGTATTCTTTTTTTTTATTATTTGCATTTATATCCTGCCCTTCTCCGAAGACTCAGGGCGGCTTACACTATGTCAAGCAATAGTCTTCATCCATTTGTATATTATATACAAAGTCAACTTATTGCCCCCAACAATCTGTGTCCTCATTTTACCTACCTTATAAAGGATGGAAGGCTGAGTCAACCTTGGGCCTGGTGGGGCTTGAACCTGCAGTAATTACAAGCAGCTGCTGTTAATAACAGACTGTCTTAGCAGTCTGAGCCACCAGAGGCCCATTCTATTCTAATGAGGTTTGCTGTGACGCAACATTTATGGGCAGGTTCATCCATATATATATTTTTTTTACCCTCTGCAGCATGGTTGTGGCAATTTTGTTCGGGTGATACAGACGTTCAACCGCACCCATCTATACGTTTGTGGGAGTGGGGCCTTCAGCCCAGTCTGTGCATACCTCAACAGAGGACGAAGATCTGAAGTAAGTAGGTTCTTTAAAATTGTTTTCATCTCTAGGAAGATGAATGAATGTGCAGAGATGAGTAAGCTGACATTTGAAATTAGAGGTCAAGAAGAGAAGCAATATTCTAAAATATGGGATTTATTTTACCACTGGTTTGAAGGAAAGATATGTTAGAAAAGACAATATATGATATATGTATGAAAGAGATATTTATTTTTTTGTTGTTGTTGTGAAAAATACATAAAAAATGTTTTCATTTCTTGATCAGTTCAAAGTCTGGAGAGATTTTTTATTTATTTATTTATTTTTATTTGCATTTATATCCCGCCCTTCTCCGAAGACTCAGGGCGGCTTACACTATGTTAGCAATAGTCTTCATCCATTTGTATATTATATACAAAGTCAACTTATGGCCCCCCCAACAATCTGGGTCCTCATTTTACCTACCTTATAAAGGATGGAAGGCTGAGTCAACCTTGGGCCTGGTGGAACTTGAACCTGCAGTAATTGCAAGCAGCTGTGTTAATAACAGACTGTTTTACCAGCCTGAGCCACCAAAGATTCTCAGTCATCCAGATCATGGTTGTCCCAAAGGTGCTTTTTCAGGAGGCAACTGGACTTTCTGGTTTCTCTTGGAAGACGTTTCGCTTCTCATCCAAGAAGCTTCTTCAGCTCTGACTGGATGGTGGGGGAATGGAAGGATTGATATTCCTTGAAGACAGCTGGTCATTTGCATCCTTTTAGAGGGTCTTTGAGGCCACTTGGAGGTTTACCTGTGTCCTCAGGGTCACCTGAGTGGTGCAAATGGTTTCTGTAGTCTGCAATTTGCCCCTCTGGAAATCCATTCTTACTCCCACACCCTTCCAAGATGGTTCATCCCAAACTGTATAGCTAAAAGTCTGTAGAGATTCTCAGTCATCCAAGTCATTGTTGTCCCAAAGGTGCTTTTTCAGGAGGCAACTGGACTTTCTGGTGTTTTTTTTTTCCTTTTGAAGACGTTTCGCTTCTCATCCAAGAAGCTTCTTCAGCTCTGACAGGATAGTGGGGAATGTCAAAGCTAAAGAAGCTTCTTGGATGAGAAATGAAACATTTTCCAAAGGGGAAAAAAACAACAACGCCAGACTACCTGTGCAGTGTTTCCTTTTCTTCTCGTTTTCATCCATTCCTAATTTTGCAAATTTGGCCGAATTTGGCAGAAAGTTGCTTTTTGTTGAACCGGGAGAGAAAAAGTTCATGAGATTTATCAAATCGTCTCCTTTGACATCTTGGGAACAAATGGCTAGGAATGTGAAGAGAGCCATTTTTTTTTTCCAAAAAAGGGGGATTTTATTTTTTTAAAAAATATGTTCTTCCAAAACCTCACAAAGAGCAGGACAAAATGTTTAATTTCTCCAAAAGGGTTGACATAAACATGGCCTGCCTTAATGTATAATAACATGCTACGTTCTAAGATAAGGCAGAGGGACCTCAAACAAATGATCCTTCAGCTGCTCTGCCTCTTGAACCACATGCCTTAAAATCAGTCGGTCACATAAACTGCAGCCTGAGACATCTGGAGTCTGCGAGGCACTTGACGGTCAAAAAGCTGTAGCTTTTTCATTGCTCTTATTGTGGAAGCCAACAATAGCCAAGCTGTTTCAAGCCTGAGGGTTTTTTATTATTAGTCTTGGAAGGAAGGTTTTTTTGGGAAAGGGGTGGGGGTGGGGAAGGGAAAGGAAGGGAAGAGAAGGAAGAAAAGGGAAGGGGAGGAGCGAAAGGAAAGGAAAGGAAAGGAAAGGAAAGGAAAAGAAAGGGAAGGGAAGAGAAGAGAAGAGAAGAGAAGGAGGAAAAGGGAAGGGAAAGGAAAGGAAAGGAAAGGAAAGGAAAGGAAAGGAAAGGAAAGGAAAGGAAAGGAAAGGAAAGGAAAGGAAAATAAGTTAAAAGGAGAGGAGAGTAGAAGAGAGAGGAGGGAGGGAAGGAGAGAAAGAAAGAAAGAAAGAAAGAAAGAAAGAAAGAAAGAAAGAAAGAAAGAAAGAAAGAGGGAGGGAGGGAGGGAAGGAGGGAGGGAGGGAGGGAGAAAAGAGAGAGAGAAAGAAACAAAGCAAAAGAAAGAAAATTTTTTTTTCCAGTTTTTTCTGATGAGATCCTAAGCTAATTTTGCCTGGCAGCTGACATCGAACTGTTGAAAAACTAGCTAAACCTCGATGCTCCTAACCTGCAAAGTTCTTGGTGCTCTCTGAGTTTGGTGGTTTTCTTGCAGATGTTTCATGACCCAACTAGATAATCCCATGCTAGCACTGTCAATGTTACCCCAGTTGGGTCATGAAACATCTGCAAGAAAACCACCAAGCTTGGAGACCACCAGGAGTCCCTCATTTCAACCCTGAGCTGCAAACACTCTCTTCTATTGGTACCTTTCTAATCTATATCGCATCATGGAACAGTGGTGGCATCCCTATTACGAAATGCCCCTTTTATGGGCAATTTGAGCAGAGGCTAACGCTGCTAAGAGCCCATTAAGTATATTGGTGTGCTTTTAATGGCCTCTTTTTTGTGTGTGTGGGTGATTGTAAATTACCTCCTTATTAATGTTGCCAGGTAAAATGCTCTTATCGCAAGCACTTGGCACCAATTTCTAAAAGCAGGGATCCTCTTGAGTGTTTTGATGCATTTTAGAACTAGGATGAAGACAGAATTACAATTTAAAATAGGGAGATGTCGTCATCCTTGAGCTGAGATGGAGGGACGGGCTGGTAGGTTAAGTGGCTAGCAATAGCACTTAGACTTATATACCACTTCACAGGGCTTCACAGCCCTCTCTAAGCGGTTTACAGAATCAGCATATGTCCCCCCCCACAACAATCTGGGCCCTCATTTTACTAACCTCTGAAGGATGGAAGGCTGAGTCGGTCAGGATTGAATTCCTGGCAGTGAGTTAGCCTACAATACTGCATTCTAAGCACTGCACCCCAAGGGAGGGAGGGAGGGAGGGAAGGAAGGAGGGAGGGAAGGAAGGAGGGAAGGAAGGAAGGAAGGAAAGAAGGAAGGAGGGAGGGAGGGAAGGAAGGAGGGAAGGAAGGAAGGAAAGAAGGAAGAAAGGAGGGAGGGAGGGAGGAAGGAAGGAAGGAGGGAGGAGGAGGAGGGAGGAGGGAGGAGGGAGGAGGAAGGAAGGAAGGAAGGAAGGAAGGAAGGAAGGAAGGAAGGAAGGAAGGAAGAAATAACAATAGCAATAGCAATAGCAATAGCACTTAGTCTTATATACCATTTCATAGCACTCACTGTACAGCCCTCTCTAAGCAGTTTACAGAGTCAGTATATTGTCCCCAACAATCTGGGTCCTCATTTCACCAATCTCGGAAGGATGGAAGACTGAGTCAACCTTGAGCTGGTCAGGATCAAACTTTTGGCAGTGAGCTACCCTGCAATGCTACATTCTAACCACTGCACCCCATGGAAGGAAGGAAGGAAGGAAGGAAGGAAGGAAGGAAGGAAGGAAGGAAGGAAGGAAGGAAGGAAGGAAGGAAGGAAGGAAGGAAGGAAGGAAGGAAGGAAGGAAGAAATAACAATAGCAATAGCAATAGCACTTAGATTTATATACCACCCCATAGTGCTTTACAGCCCTATCTAAACAATTTACAGAGTCAGTGTATTGCCCGCAATAATCTGAGTCCTCATTTTACTGGAAGGATGGAAGTCTGAGTCAAGCTTGAGCCAGTCAGGATCGAACTCCTGGCAGTGAGCAGTGAGTTAGCCTGCAATTCTGCTTTCCAACCACTGTGCCATCATGGCTTTTTCTTGTCCAGATGCAACATGAAAAATAAACAGTTGCTCATCTTAACGCTGGCCACCTTTTCATGGAACCAGATCCAAATCAGGCATATTCGACTTCACATTCAGTCTAGCTTATTCTCTCTCTCTCTTTCTCTCTCTCTCTCTCTCTCTCTCACAGGATCAAGTTTTCAAGATTGACTCCAAAGGTGAATCGGGGAAGGGACGCTGCTCTTTCAATCCCAGTGCAAACACAGTCTCTGTTATGATCAGTAAGTCTAAACAAGCCAAGAATGGGGAGGCTTAAATCACGTGGTGCTGAGAATGAAATAACGGGGGTGATATAAACAAATTGAGCCAGAATATATATATATAGGGTTTAATTTTTACAACTGACTTATTTTGGGTATAAGGTTTGATATATGTGAGGTATAAAGGAATGGGAAGATAGAATATTGTTTAACTTTTGGAGGACAGATAGAAAAATTTATGGATGTAATGTTGGTATTTGGTTAAATAGAATTTAATTGTTATAATTGATATATTTTGGATATAAGTTATAATTTTAATAATGTTATTTGACAGATGTAAGGTAAATTGAAGAAATATTAATATTAGCAATGTTATTTGATTTATATAAGTGATATTAAAGATATGAGAAGATAGAATATTGTTTATTTTTGGAGATTGGATAAAAATTTAAGAATTTAAGCTGGAAATATGAATTATATTTGGGAGACTGTTTAAGGAAGAAAGGTATATTATAAAAGAATTTCTGATGAATACTGGAAGATGGAGTATCGTCTTGGTCTTGATCGATGAAGATTGGATATTAAAAACTATAAGATTCTGAAGACTTCAGGAGTGGAATGGATTGATATATATTTGGTGTTAATTGATGAAGATTGGATATTAAAAACTATGTATTTTATTGATGAACTGGAAATACTAATTTAATTGGAAGATTCTGAAGATTTTAGGAGTGGAATGGACTGATATATAATGGACTGGAAGAAGAATGTACTTTTTGGTTTCTGGAAGGGGAGTTAAGGTCTTAGAGAGAGGAGTGACTATGGATTATGACTTATGTTGTATTTTAATTTATGATTGTTAACAAATTGAGCCAGGGGGCAAAGAGAAGTCACTGGGGGAATAAAAATTGTGGCAGAGGATCGTTTTCTTCTAGTGACAATTTCTCCAGGTCAAGAGCGTTGAAGAGCGTGTCGTTCCGGTAACTAATTTCCATGATTTTAATGGCTGCAAAAGTTGACCGAGTTGGCAAAGATGTCTACCTTGACTGTCTTGCTTAATGAAAAGAATACAATTCATTTGGTTTCTACCACTTCTGGACTTCATGCTTGAGATGTGGGGGGGGAATGAAACTTTGATTTGGGATTGTGTTGATTAGCTAGGTTTTGTTGTTAGAGAAATGGGTTCTCGACTGGGTTCTGTTGTGGCCCGCCGGCTGCCGGCAGAGCCGGTGGCAGACTCGGATGATGAGGAGGTTGGGGAGGAACTTGGGCCAGTGCTGGAGTCTGGGGAGGGCTCTGATGGACGCTCTGCATCGGGTGCAAAGATAGAGCCGGGGCCGTCCAACATTTCCCAGCCACTGGAGAGGCAGCTGCCTTTGGAGGCTGAGATGAGCGAGGAGGAAGAACAGCTGGAGCCCGTTCCAGATGCACGTATGCGCAGAGCAGTTAGGAGAGGAGAACAATTGTCACACGCATAATTCTATGCGCCCCACACCCACGCATGCGCACATGACCCCCCTCCCCCTGGCTCCTGGCACGTGATGGTCCGGTAGGCCCGTTTTTCTCTCACACCTGGCTCCAGAGCCTCTCTATAAGTCTGGGGAGGGTGCAAATAGCCTTCTCTACACCCCCTCCCCCTGGAAGCCCTCTGGAGGCCAGAAACTGCCCATTTGTTAACTTCCGGTTGGACAGGAGGTGGCTTTTTTACTGTCCCAGCCTCCAGAGGCTCTGGAGCCAGGTGAGAGAGAAAAAGGGGGCTTCCCCACCAACCCCAGGCCCTCCAGAGGCAGGAAACAGCCTGTTTCCCTACTTCTAGTGAGCCCAGGAGGCCCGAAAATCAGCTGAACTCACGTGCCCAGTGATATGGCTATGTGTGCCACCATCACGGTCCTAGGTTCTTGGAAACAAGCCAATCTATATGAAAGCCAACACCAGCTAAAGAACTGGCAACTGGAGCTTCATATTTATGCATATAATAATAACAACAACAACAACAGGGGCCATTCAGCACAGCTGATATTGCTGTTGTGTCTGCGCCCCCCGAGCCGGGCCTCCTGCCAGAAATGACTTGGAAAGTGAGGGGGAAGGGCCGTCAGGACTTACCTCGGGAGCATCAGCTTCCCTGGCTCAGCTCCAGGAGCCAGAAGCAGGCCAGGTGGAAGAGATAATGAGGCCTCTGTCCTCTGACTCTTTCCCTCCCCCAGGCCACGCCTTCAGACCCAGCTGATGGCGATCAGGCTTGGTTGGACCCTAGGTTTCGTAGGCAAGAGAGGCAGGAACAACAGAAGCAGGGGTGAGGCAGGCCTAGGAAGTGCTGAGTCATGGAGCCACACCCCACAGGATATAAAGGCAGCGAGAGCTGCTGTGCCTCTTTGTAGCAGGCTAATCAACTGATTAACTAAGAGCTGAAGTTTGTTCCTGGATGACTCATCGGTGTCGTGGGAGATAACAGAGACACTTGGCAGATGCTTGCTATTTTGCTGCCAGAGCTGATAGTGCCGGTTAATTAAGCCATCACTCGGACGGAGGCGAAGGAGGACAGAACAATTGCTTTCTGCTCTTTTATAATATTAGTTTTATAACACAGGATGTTATCGTACTGGATATCTGACCCTAGTAGAAGCAAACACACCTCAGGTTCAGCTTGATCAAACTGGCTTTGTTGATGAACCCCGACGTACTAAAAAAATCATCGCATTTCTTTCTTTTGTTGAAATGGAAGGTTGAGCTGCTCATTTCTGTGATGGAAACCTTTCGCTGCGAAAGCCAATCATGAAATTCCCGGGTGACGGTCCTTCTATTAAACCTCAGCTCGTATGAACCTTTGGCCCAAAGCTCACCTTTGCAAGAGCTTCCCAGGAGGCTAG
Organism: Ahaetulla prasina; assembly: GCF_028640845.1. NCBI lineage: Eukaryota > Metazoa > Chordata > Lepidosauria > Squamata > Colubridae > Ahaetulla > Ahaetulla prasina. The sequence continues at coordinate 5,183,313 of NC_080545.1, forward strand.
AGAAAGAAGCTTGTTTTGGAATAAAATAAAGCTTTGAAGATTGATGTCCTATTCCATGGGTCGCATATGCGTTTGGATTTATTAGTGGTGTTCAATTGATTGTCTTTGTTCTTTTCCTTTCAAGAGTCAGCCAGAAATCTTTCGGTGCGCTTGATGGAAACACCAGTTCGTGTCTCTAAATTAATGCCATTTAACCAGTGTGTGGCCTTGAACAAGCTAGCAACTCCTTTGTTTCCTCTCCTTATGGATGTAAAGATTGGGCTATTTTACACCAACCTTTGGATGGGGGATGGGTGGGGAGCAGGGGTGAAATGTGACATTTGTTACAACCGTTTCTGTGGGCGTGGCTTGGTGGTGGTGGTGAGTAATGTGACTGGGTGGGCGTGGCCAACTGTTTTTTTTTCTTTTTTTAACTTTTAAAAGCATTTTTTCTACAACCGGCTGAAGAGGCTGTAGAAAAAATGCTTTTAAAAGCCTCTGACGATCAGGCAACTCAGATGGGATGGCCAGAGCCTTTTAAAAGCATTTTTTCTACAACCTCTTCGGCCAAGGTTTTAAAAGCCTCTGACGATCCCAGCTGAGCTGCGTGATCATCAGAGGCTTTTCTTTTTTTTAACTTTTAAAAGCATTTTTTCAGCCGAAGAAAAAACGCTTTAAAAAAAAAAAAAAAACAACCTCTGATGATCGAGCGGCTCAGCTGGGCATGGGGGAGCAGGGATTTTTGCTACCAGTTCTCCGAATCACCCGCCGCCATCGCTACTGGATCAGGCAATCCAGTCTGAAGTGGGAGCATTTCACCCCTGGTGGGTTCATTCTGTGATCCCAAAGCCAAGAATTGCAACTGAAATCCCACAAAATCTGCCATGATAATCTGCTTGTGTTTCTCTCCAAGGGAGGGGGGGGGAAGGCGCCATTATTCAGTTTCTTCTTGAATAAAGAAAAGGATGTCATTGACCTTAATATATAGATATATATGTATATCATCCTTACTGAAGCATGCAATCCAGCGTCTGCATTTCCTGCATCGGATGAGGAGAGCACATCCTTCTCCTTCTGTCCTGGCCACTTTTTACAGAGACGCAATTGAGAGCGTTTTAACAAACTGCATCTCTGTTTGGTTTGGTGCTGCAGTGTCTCAGATAGAAAGTCCCTACAGAGAGTGGTGAGGATGGTGGAGAAGATTATAGGACGTTTGCTTCCCGTTATTCAGGATACTGCTTATAAGCGCCATATGCTTAAATACAATATTTTGGCAAGGAAAGCAATTTTTTAGGCTGTTGTCCCCCCTTTCCCCCCCCCATCAACATACACACACAAAGGATAGATAGATAGATAGATAGATAGATAGATAGATAGATAGATAGATAGATAGATAGATAGATAGATAGATAGATAGATAGATAGATAGATATGATAGTTATAGAGATAGATAGATGATAGATAGATAGATAGATAGATAGATAGATAGATAGATAGATAGATAGATAGATAGATAGATATGATAGTTATAGAGATAGATAGATGATAGATAGATAGATAGATAGATAGATAGATAGATAGATAGATAGATAGATAGATAGATAGATAGATAGATAGACCTGGAGTTCACTCCTGAATTCCATTGCTGGGAGAGAGAAAAATAACAGCCTAAAAAATTTGCTTTCATTACCAAAATATTGTATTTAAGTATTTAAAATTGCAGCCCAAAGTGGGTTTCTAATCCATGTTTATGAAAGGATGGGTTAAATAGCCATGATGGTTCGTATCACTGGACACATTACTTTCAATCAGACTAAATACAGACGAGGAAAGACGATTTCCAAGCAATAGGATACTTTCAAAGTTGATGGATTAAGCAGAGATGGCTAAATTGACCGTTTTCATTAAAGAAAAGAATGTTAGTACTTTTGTCTCGGCTTGGAAACCGTTTCTGGGCTTTGTGCTTGAGGTGGAGATATATTGGATTTTTGTTTTTAATACCAAAGACTGGTGACTTGTCTTAGTATGATAAATTGTTTTGGGGTGAATTTAACCATGAAGTTAAAAAGAAGTGGGGCTGACAGATATTACAAGGACCTGATAACACAAAGAGGTTTAAGGAATGCTTAGTGTAACTAATAGAAGCTAGTATGTACAAGGATTAAGGGCCCAGGCTGTTTCCAAGTCTAATTGTTTTTAAAAAAAGGAGGCACAGACAGAAGGATTTAAAGAGAACAGAAACTTTTAAAAGCGACTGCTGAAGAAACAAAGGATGAGGAATTGCCAAACAGTTTCTCTTTGGAAAAGTCAATAAACCACCTGGAATTTGCATCTAAGGATTTGTTTGGAGTGTCCTTAATTCAGCTTCTTGTTTTAGCAACCCTACAGCAACTTTGGAAGTTATTAACATTATCTTGAAACGGTGGGTGGAGGCCCATGAGCCTAGAGGCAAATACGCCTAATTTAAAGACAGATGAAACACAGTAGCGTTTCCATCTAGGAGTGAATTCTCTTTTAATTTCCTTGAGGAAGGCTAGCATAGTTAGCGTCTTTGCTAATACATGCATCTAACAGATGCAATAATGACTTTGCGCGTGTCTGGACAGCTTTTTTGCAAAAGCAGGGATTAAGCCATGAAGTAATAATAATAATAATAACAGAGTTGGACGGAATCTTGGAGATCTTCTAGTCCAACCCCCTGCTTAGGCAGAAAACCTTACACCACTTCAGACAAATGGTTATTCAACATCTTCTTAAAAATGTCCAGTGTTGGAGCAACCACAACTTCTGGAGGCAAGCTGTTCCACTGGTTAATTGTTCTAACTGTTAGGAAATTTCTCCTTAGTTCCATGTTGCTTCTCTCCTTGGTTAGTTTCCATCCATTGTTTCTTTGTCTTGCCTTCTGGTGTTTGGAAAACAAGCTCACCCCCACTTCTTTGTGGCAGCCCCTCAAATACTGGAAGACGGCTATCACGTACCATCTAGTCCTTCTTTTCTCTAGACTAGCCAAACCCAAATCCTGCAATTGTTCTTCGTATGTTTTAGGTTCCATCCTAGCCGCTCTTCTCTGCACTTTTCCTAAAGCCTCGATTTATCTCATCCCACAGCCTGTTTCCATTTGTGGTTCTCAGTAACTTGAGCTACTTATTTGCTGCAGGGCTAATCCTGAAGCCCAATTAGCACAGAAATTTCCGCTACCGGTTCTCCAGAACCTGTCAGAACCTGCTGGATTTCACCCCTGTTCAGTTGTGATCGTTAGCCAGAGATTACCTGTATGGGAAGCTTTCTTTTGTGATACTTCAAAATCTGAAGATTACAGTTGGATTACAAATTGAGTCAGCAGTGCGTCAGGGCTGCAAATAATAATAATAATAATAATAATGTAATTATAGACTTCTTTTATCCAAGTCAAGGGTTTTGCATTATTCTGTGCTAATTGGGCTTCAGGATTAGCCCTGCAGCAAATAAGTAGCTCAAGTTACTGAGAACCATAAATGGAAAGAGGCTGTGGGATGAGATATATGGAGACTTTGGAAAAAGTGCAGAGAAGAGCGGCTAGCATGGAACCTAAAACATATGAAGAACAATTGCAAGATTTGGGTTTGGCTAGTCTAGAGAAAAGAAGGACTAGATGGTATGTGATAGCAGTCTTCCAGTATTTGAGGGGCTACCACAAAGAAGTGGGGGGTCAGCTTGTTTTCCAAAGCAATTTAAGGCAAGACAAAGAAACAATGGATGGAAGCTAACCAAGGAGAGAAGCAACATGGAACTAAGGAGAAATTTCCAAAATAGAGAATAATTTGGAATACCAGTAATAATACCAGTGGAACAGCTTGCCTTCAGAAGTTGTGAATGCTCCAACACTGGAGCTTTTTACGAAAAGAGTGGACAACCATTTGTCTGGAATGATAGAGGGGTTCCTGCCTGAGCAGGGGGTTGAACTAGAAGACCTCCAAGGTCCCTTCCAACGCTGTTATTCTAGATTTGTAGGTGGTGGGTTGTAGGTGCTTCATCACCAGAGGCTTTTAAGAAGTCTCCTGCTTGAGCAGGTGGGTTGGACTAGAAGATCTCCAAGGTCCCTTCCAGCTTTATTCTGATTGATTGGCTCACCTGAATTCAACCTCAGCCTCAGATCTTTTCTGGCATGGAAAGCAGGTTTCCTATCATTCCCATTGCAACGAGTTCCAGCCTGTTTTTTTCTCTCAAAAGACTGTTGTTTGCTAAGCCCGATACTTAACGTACGATTGCGCCATCCGTTGGCATCGCGTTCCAAAGCAAAGTTTCATTCCCTGGCAAGTGAATTCATATTTATTGACCAGGAGCGATTTGCGAGTCACAGCCAACAAGGTGAAATTAGACGGTCCTTAACTCAGCCACTCCTTTATAACAACTTGCAATTAAGAAACTAGTTGTTGTTTTTTGCAAAGCTTGTCTTTCTTTTCCTGCCTTGCTAGCTGGAAGGACGTGGTGCGTTGATTTGTTAGTTTAAAATACAATTTTGTAATGTCGGCTACCTTGTGTCAGCGCAAATAAATGTTGGAACTTGATTCTGTCCTCACAAAGGAATGTTGCATGGTTCTTCTAATGAAACATGTAGACATCTCTTCGGGTTTCCATTTAAATTCCTCACATTTTTGATGTCGGACTGTCACTCTTATCCCACAGCCCCTCTAAACAAACTTAAACCGCAGTAACATTGGAAGCCTCTCCATGAATGAAAGGCTTTATTATATCCAGTGGCCGCTGAGACACCCATCGACAAGAAAGGAGCACAAATCAACACAATAAGTTATTTCTATATCCCACACACACACACACACACACACACACAATGGCCGGTTAGCTGAACATCCGCCTTGCATTGTTCTGCTGCAGCTTTTTCCCAACTCAGAGATAGCTTTGAATTTTAAGGACTACGATTTGTGCGAGGGTCCTTGGTGCTCCCTGAGCTTGGTTGTTTCTTTGTGAACATTTCATTACCCAATTAGGTAACATCATCAGTGCTAGAAGGGAGGGGGTTTGCAGGGAGGAGGAGGAGAACAAGGAGAATATCAAGAGGAGGAGGATATAGACAGGAGAAGGAGCAGGAGAAGGAGAACATAGAGAGAAGGAGGAGGAAGAAGAGAAGGAGAATATAGAGGAGAAGGGACAGGAGAAGAGGAATAAGGAGAATATAGAGAAGAGAGGGAGAAAGGGAACATAGAGAGGAGGAAGAGAAGGAGAATATAGACAGGAGAAGGAGAAGGAGAAGGGGAACATAGGAGGAGGAGGAGGAAGAGGAAGAGAAGGGGAATATAGGAGTAGGAGAAGGAGAAGGAGAAGAATAAGGAGAATATAGAGAAGAGAGGGAGAAAGGGAACATAGAGAGAAGGAGGAGCAAGAGAAGGAGAATATAGTGAAGAAGAAGGGGAACATAGGAGGAGGAGGAGGAAGAAGAGAAGAGGAATATAGGAGAAGGAGAATATAGAGTGAGAAGGAGAAGGAGAAGAGGAGAACAAGGAGAACATAGGAGGAGGAGGAGGAAGAGAAGGGAATATAGGAGTAGGAGAAGGAGAAGGAGAAGGAGAAGAATAAGGAGAATATAGAGAAGAGAGGGAGAAAGGGAACATAGAGAGAAGGAGGAGGAAGAGAAGGAGAATATAGACAGGAGAAGGAGAAGGGGAACATAGGAGGAGAAGGAGGAGGAGAAAGAGAAGGGGAATATAGGAGAAGGAGAAGGAGAAGAATAAGGAGAATAGAGGGAGGAGGAGGAGGAAGAGGAGGAGAATATAGAGTGGAGAAGGAGCAGGAGAAAGAGGAGAACAAGGAGAACATAGAGAGGAGGAAGAGGAAGAAGAAGATAGGAGAATATAGATAGAAGGGAAGGGGAACAGAGAGGAGGAGGAGGAAGAAGAGAAGAGGAATATAGGAGAAGGAGAATATAGAGTGGAGAAGGAGAAGGAGAAAGAGGAGAACAAGGAGAACATAGGAGGAGGAGGAGGAGGAAGAGAAGGGGAATATAGGAGTAGGAGAAGGAGAAGGAGAAGGAGAAGAATAAGGAGAATATAGAGAAGAGAGGGAGAAAGGGAACATAGAGAGAAGGAGGGGGAAGAGAAGGAGAATATAGACAGGAGAAGGAGAAGGGGAACATAGGAGGAGAAGGAGGAGGAGAAAGAGAAGGGGAATATAGGAGAAGGAGAAGGAGAAGAATAAGGAGAATAGAGGGAGGAGGAGGAGGAAGAGGAGGAGAATATAGAGTGGAGAAGGAGCAGGAGAAAGAGGAGAACAAGGAGAACATAGAGGAGGAAGAGGAAGAAGAAGATAAGGAGAATATAGATAGAAGGGGAAGGGGAACAGAGAGGAGGAGGAGGAAGAGAAGGAGAATAGAGAGAGGAGAAGGAGCAGGAGAAGAAGAAGAATAAAGAATAGAGGGAGGAGGAGGAAGAAAAGGAGGAGAATATAGAGAGGAGAAGGAGGAGAACAAGGAGAATATCAACAGGAGGACAGGGAGCGTATAGACAGGAGAAAGAGAACATAGGAGGAGGAAGAAGAGAAAGAGAATATAGAGAGGAGGAGGAGAAGGAGGAGAACAAGGAAAACATAGGAGGAGGAGGGGAAGGAAGGAGGAGGAGAAGAGGGATACAGGCAGAAGAAGGAGAAAACTAGATAATCAACTCTCAATGACTGCAGGGTAATAAAAAAAAAGTTGAAGATGGTGGCCACAACCACACAACACATGTGAAAACGGGCCAGGGTTTTGATTGCACGGTTGTGGGAGCCACCTTTGCTGGCCTGCGTGTGCTTTTATGTGTGTCGTGCACACACCTTTCGGTCACTCTTCATTCTTGGTGATTGCTTGGCAAGTCCCTGCAGTTTTCTTGGCAAGATGTCAAAAGTGGTTTGCCATTGCCTCCTTCCTAGGGTTGAGAGAGAGGGACCGGCCCAAAGTTACTCGGCTGGCTTTTTACCTAAAGCGAGACTAGAACTCACCCTCTCACCCGCCTGGTGCCTTCAACAAATATCCACATTTGAGGGAGGATTAAATGTTTTTTTTCCCCCTCCATTTTTGAGGAAACCTGTAACCGAGATGCACACTCATTAAAGGAGAGTGAGACTGAACTATAATTTCTGTCAAGTTCCATGAAACCTAAGCTCATTGGAAATTAGAAATGGGCGAGACTTTCATTTGCTTTTCAAACCACCAATGGAAACCCTTTGAGTTCCTTTTGTGTAATGTTTTGGCTAGTTTCAGACCATATATCTATATTTGTCTTCTGGAAAACAAATTACTGCTACTACTACTATTACTTCTCCTTCTCCTTCTCCTTCTCCTTCTCTCCTCCTCCTCCTCCTCCTCCTCTTCCTTCCTTCTAGATATTATTTCTCTATCCATCTCTCTCTTTATGTATCTATATCTATCCATCTATCTTCCAGCATTTTAAATCTCTTTCTTTTTTCCTTCTTCTTCTTCCTCCTCCTCCTCCTTCTGCATCAATATTGATTTATCTAGATATCAGTTTCTCTAACTATCTCTCTCTCTCTATGTATCTATATCTATCCATCTATCTTCCAGCATTTTAAAATCTTTCTTCTTCTTCTTCTTCTTCTTCTTCTTCTTCTTCTTCTTCTTCTTCTTCTTCTTCTTCTTCTTCTTCTTCTTCTTCTTCTTCTTCTTCTTCTTCTTCTTCTTCTTCTTCTTCTTCTTCTTCTTCTTTTCCTCCTTCCTCCTCCTTTGTCCTCCCCCTCCTCCTCCTTCTCGCTGTTTCCATTTTCTTCAGCAACTTAATGATTCTCTGCTTGAAACTTTTCTTCCACATTTGTGGTTAGGCTTTCCTGCTTAATTGTACACTCTGTTGCACTTTTAAGCACTCCGTGGTTGGCACTTTTTAAACCACGATTTGGGAGATATCCTTTCAGCTGCTACAAATTTAGAAAACTGGGCCAGATCGTAGGGAAACAAGTTCTTAAAAATTCCTCCATACCCCGCAGGATATGCGTTCACTTTTTCCTCTTGCTCCTTTCCCTTTCTGCAGACCAAGAGCTATTTTCAGCCATGTATATTGATTTCATGGGCACCGACGCGGCCATTTTTCGCAGCTTAACCAGACGGAATGCAGTGAGGACCGACCAGCACAACTCGAAATGGCTAAGTGGTAAGACGTTCTCGCTCACACTCTGTTGACTTTGCTCCCCCAAAGAGTGAATAAAGAGTTCTTTGGCTCTGGGCAGAATATTTTATCATGTGCATCAGGAAAAAAAAACAGCAACCCAGCGTTAGAAAATAGTAGGCTCCACACTCTTGGGGTAAGAGGTTTTTGAGTTATGGAGTCGCAAGCCAAAGGAACTTTGTTGCCTTTGAATCTGCAGCAATACGAAGTCCTGCTAGATGTCTATGGAGACTCTCAGTCATCCAGGTCATGGTTGACCCACAAGTGCTTTTTTCAAGAAGCTACTGGACTTTCTGGTTTTTCCTTGAAGACGTTTCGCTTCTCATCCAAGAAGCTTCTTTGACTCTGATTCTATGGATACTGTCAGTCATCCAGGTCATGGTTGTCCCAAAGGTGCTTTTTTCAAGAAGCAATTGGATTTTCTGATTTTTCTTTGAAGACGTTTTGCTTGTCAACCAAGAAGCTTCTTCAGCTCTTCTGAAGAAGCTTCTTGGATGAGAAGCGGAACGTCTTCAAAGAAAAACAAAGGAAGTCCGAGTGGCCTCAACGACTCGCTAAAAGAATGCAAATGTCTGCAAGGCAGTGATGGGATTCAGCCGGTTCACATCTATTCGGGAGAACTGGTTGTTAACTTTCTAAGCAGTTTTAGAGAACCGGTTGTTGGAAGAAATCTCATTTTGATTTTGTCCACTTTACAGGACTAATCCTGTAAGGAAGGCAGGAAGGAAACATTCTGCTGTTGTTTCTAACCTAAACTTTATTGCCCTCCTTACAGAAACTGCCTCTCTGGTTAACCCTTCTTACATTGTAACAACTAAGGTGAAGCGCCCATCGATGTGAGTGATGTTGAGTTGGCCACGCCCATACAGTCACATGACCATTGTGCCATGCCTACCCAGCTGGTCATTAGGGCAGAGAACCAGTTGTTAAATTATTTGAATCCCACCACTGCTGCAAGGAGTATAAATCCTTCCGTTCCCTCACCATCCAGTCAAAGCGGAAAAAGCTTCTTGGATGAGGAGCGAAACGTCTTCAAAGAAAAACCAGAAAGTCCAGTTGCCTCCTGAAAAACCACCTTTGGGTTTTAGGGAAGCAGTAATGGTTTGAAAGAGGAAGTCAAAGAGGCCCTCTATGTCCAGATTGAACAGCCCCCCTCTCAAAATTGGGGAAGGGACGTGACATTATCTATCTCCAGTCTACAACACAACTCCTTTCAGCAGTTCCAAGCAGTGTGCAGCAGCTGCTAAAAAAGCCAACACAGTTCTGGGCTGCATAAACAAGAGGGATAGAATCAAGGTCACGTGAAGTGTTAGTGCCACTTTATAATGCCTTGGTAAGGCCACACTTGGAATATTGCATCCAGTTTTGGTCGCCACGATGTAAAAAAGATGTTGAGACTCTGGAAAGAGCTCAGAGAAGAGCAACAAAGATGATTAGGGGACTGGAGGCTAGAACATATGAAGAACAGTTGCAGGAGCTGGGTATGTCTAGTTTAATAAAAAGAAGGACTAGGGGAGACATGATAGCAGTCTTCCAATATCTCAGGGGCTGCCACAGAGAAGTGGGAGTCGGGCTGTTCTCCAAAGCACTTGAGGGTAGAACAAGAAGCAATGGGGGGAAACTCATCAAGGAGAGAAGCAACTTAGAACTAAGGAGAACTTTCCTGACAGTGAGAACAATTAATCAATGGAACAATTTGCCACCAGAAGTTGTGAATGCTCCAACACTGGATGGTTTTAAGAAGATGCTGGAAAACCGTTTGTCTGAAGTGGTGTAGGGTTTCCTGCCTGGGCAGGGGGTTGGACTAGAAGACCTCCAAGGTCCCTTCCAACTCCGTTGTTATATTATATTAAGGCTCCACACCCATTTGCATCACTTAGGTGACCCTGAGAGCACAGATAGACTTCCAAGGGGCCTCAAGGATCCAAACAATCCCCACCATCCGGTCAGAGCTGAAGAAGCTTCTTGGATGAGAAGCGAAACGGCTTGCAAAGAAAAACCAGCAAGTCCAGTTGCCTCTTGGAAAAAGCCCCTTTGGGACAGTCCTGCTAGAATACATCAGATGTTCCTGTGCTGCTGACCCTGCCTTTGGGTGCTTCGGAGAATAGGTCGGCCCCCCTCTTCTTTGTGGCAAACTTGTGCTTCTCATTGATGTGTGCTTCTTTGTTTGTGTTTTTTTTATTTTAGAGCCCATCTTTGTGGATGCTCATCTCATCCCAGATGGCACCGACCCCAACGATGCGAAAGTGTACTTCTTCTTCAAAGAGAAGCTGATGGACAACAGTGGCACCACCAAGCAGATCCACTCCATGATTGCCAGAATATGTCCCGTAAGCAAAGTCGTCCATATGTTTCTAAGGAGGTGAACGAGTCACAGTTGATGGGATAAGAGGAAAAGATATCCTAGAATTCTTTTTATCAGGTCAATTAGACATCTAAAATTGTGACATCTATTTATTTATTTTATTTGTCAGCAAGAACAAGGAAACATGTGACAGTATAGACACCGACATGAAAAGAAGGACTAGGGGAGGCATGATAGCAGTGTTCCAATATCTCAGGGGTTGCCACAAAGAAGAGGGAGTCAAACTATTCTCCAAAACACCTGAAGGTAGAACAAGAAGCAACGGGTGGAAACTGATCAAGGAGAGGAGCAACTTAGAACTAAGGAGAAATTTCCTGACAGTTAGAACAATTAATCAGTGGAACAACTTGCCTGCAGAAGTTGTGAATGCTCCAAAACAAAACAAAAAAGGATATAAATCGGCAAAACATAGCCATAAATGCATAGAATGATTACATAGAATTGGAAACAGTAGGATAGGGATGGTAGGCATGCTGGTGAGCTTATGCACAGCCCCCTTAGGGACCTCTTAAAAACATGAAAGGTCCATGGTAGACAGTTTAAGGTAAAAGGTATGGGGGGTTAGACAGACTATAACAATAGGATCAGATAGAGTCAGTGGTGAATCCAAATTTTTTTACTACCGGTTCTGTGGGCATGGCTTGGTGGGCGTGGCTTGATTTGGTAGGCATGGCAGGGGAAGGATACTGCAAAATCTCCATTCCCACCCCACTCCAGGGGAAGGATATTACAAAAATCTCCATTCCCACCTCCCTCTGGGACCATCCAGAGGTGGTATTTGCCAGTTCTCTGAACTGCTCAAAATTTCCACTATCAGTTCTCCAGAACCTGTCACAACCTGCTGAATTTCACCCCTTGGTAGAGTGTTCCAGACATTTACTACTCTATTGCAGAAGTCATGTTTCCTACAATCAAGATTAGAGCGAATTACATTGAGTTTGAATCTATTGATAGCCCTTGTGTTATTATGGTTGAAATTAAAGTAGTCATTTACAGGTAGGACCTTTTGGTAAATAATCTTATGAACTAAACATAGGTCGGAACGTAGACGGTATAGTTTGAGGCTTTCCAGACCTAAAATTTCAACCCTGGTGGTATACGGAATTTTATTTCGAGCAGAAGATTTGAGAACTCTCCTAGTAAAATACCTCTGGACCCCCTCTAATGTATTGATGTCTGAAATGCAGTGAGGGTTCCAGGCAGGTGAGCAGTATTCAAGTACAGGTCTGGCAAAGGTTTTTATATGCCCTAGTTTGAAGTATAGCGTTACCAGAGAGAAAACTTTGTAAAATAAGATTGACAACTCTTAATGCCTTTTTTGCAATGATGTTACAGTGAACTCTGGGACTTAGATCTTTCGAAGTGAGTACTCCTAGGTCCTTGACAGAGTGTGGGTCAGTTTTTAGATCGTTGCCAGCCAGCAAATATTTGAAGTTCTTATTTCTATTGCCAATGTGCAGGGCTGAGCATTTGTGAGCAGAGGTTTGGAGTTGCCAATTGTTTGACCATTCAGATACATAGTCAAGGTCATTTTGAAGGGTAGCAGAGTTGTAAACATGTTTCTGTTTGTAAACGACGAATGTAAATAACCAGTGGTGGGATTCAAATAATTTAACAACCGGTTCTCTGCCCTAATAATTTCTTCCAACAACCAGTTCACCAAACTGCTCAGAAAATTAACAACCGGTTCTCCCGAAGTGGTGCAAACTGGTTGAATCCCACCACTGTAAATAACCTTTAAATAAGCTTAAATTTTATTGGGTTTTTATTGGGTTTTTAAATTTTTATTATGAATTTTAATGGGTTTTTTAGTTTAATATGTTTTAAAATTTTAGGCCAATGGTGTAATAAGTTTTTTAATTTGGGTTTTAATTGTATATTGTATTGTTTGTTTTATTTTGGCTGTACACCGCCCTGAGTCCTTCGGGAGAAGGGCGGTATAAAAATCGAATTAATAATAATAATAATAATAATAATAATAATAATAATAATAATAATAATAATAATAATAATAATTAATAAATAAATAAATAAATAAATAATAACCCAAGCTCAGGAGCAGCCAGAAGAAGGGGAGCTGTAAATCAATCATGCCTGATTATACCAAAAATGTCTGCAACCTAATGATGATTTCAGTAGTTTTCTTCTCCATAAATTGAAGAACATAAAAATAGAAATCATTTCATAAAACCTCGTCCTTCTACCACTCGGTGGTAGAAACCACAAACAGTACAGATGTCCTTCAACTTACAAACATTCATTTAATGACCATTCAAGGTTACAGTGGCACTGAAAAATAAGGATTTATGACTGCTTTTCTCACTTATGACCGTTGTAGCATCCATCTGGTCTCATGACCCAAATACAGAGGCTTGGTAACCAACTCACATTTATGACGGTTGAAGTGTCCTGGGGTCTTGTGACCATCTTTTGCGACCTTCTGACACGCAGGTTCGCTTAACAACCGTGTTCCTAACTTAACAACTGCAGGAATCTACTTAACAACGGTGGCAAGAAAGGTCGTAAAATGGAGCAAAGCTCACTCAACCACTGCCTCGCTTAGCAACTGAAATTTTGGGCTCCGTGGTGGCCGTAAGATGAGGACTACTTGAATCGTGCCAATGCCAAGAGGCTGGAAATGGGCATTTTAGAATTTGACCCAGCTGTGCCGTCGTTGGCACGGATTACTGTTGTTTTCCCATAAAAAGATAATTAAACGTTCAAATATTAAAAAAAACCTTCAGCATTCTTAAATCTTTAATCTCCTTTTCATATCCAGCGCATGATCTAATATTCTAAGGAGGTTGGTTTGCTTATTTGAAAGGGATGGGCGCTAGAATAGCTCCTTTGTACGTGTGTGTGTGTGTTTTTAAAAAAATGTTGTGCTTTTGAGTTGATTAATCTTTGCCAGAACACGACCCGTGACCTAGATTTTGCACTGCTATTTTATTCTTCTTATTTTTAATTATTATTTTTTTGTTTTGATAAAGCGCCTGGAGATATTTTTCCAGGAGATACCAAACATGATGATATCAGTGCTGCCTCTAATGAAGGCCAGGTGATTCCTTTGAAGATTTGGGACGCATTATTTTTTTCTTTCCTCGAATCCTCTGAAAAACAGGCTGCGAAAGATTGTGATCTGAATGTGTGTGTGTGTGTGTGTTGCATTTCTGATGACGTTCTTACAATTTGGCATTGAGAATCTTATGCAGAGAGTTGGCCCAAGACCAAGACTACTTTAATAAGTCCATTTCAACACAGGAAGGATGGGAGCGATGTTGGAAAGTCACAGTCTTCCCATTGTAGAAACACTGTCGGATCACAAGTTTAATTAGCACTTTGCAATTCAATGAGGCGATAAATTAAAAGCACAAAGACAGGAGAGAACAGCCACAAAGGAAGGGCATAAAACTATGTACACTGATGTCCAATCAGCAATAAATCAGTAGCTATCTAAATAAGGTGCAATCCTTCAACGTTATCCCATGGTGGTAGCTGTTGTTGTTTTTTAATGCCTGTGTCATTTGATTTAAAATTATTTTCTTCAGCAAGCGATTTTTGTAGCTTCCTTCAAATCTCTTAATGGGTTTAATTGCTCAGTAAGCAAATTTATTGGTTAATACCTATCAAATACAGCGGGGATTATTCTGATGGGAAGTAACAGATACATTCAAAAACTTAAACAAATCTGTTTATGATGCATCCAAAGAGGAAGAATAGACAGGGAAAGAAAGAAAGAGAGAGAGAGGGGTGGGGTGGGGTGGATGTAATTGACAAAAATGCTGTCATAAGTCACTTTCCTATAAAGGGACAAAATTTAACCCTATAATAATTAAGTTTACCAGACAAGAAGTCCTTCTCTCTTTAAACTAATGTCCAAATGCATCCACATTTTTAATAGTTCTGACTCTAGGCATTGGTATATTGTTTTGTTTTGTTTTGTTTTGTTTTGTTTTGTTTTGTTTTGTTTTGTTTTGTTTTGTTTTGTTTTGTTTTGTTTTGTTCCATTCCGTTCCTATCCGTTCCATTCCGTTCTGTTTTTTTCCTTTCTGTTCTGTTTCATTATTCCGTTCTGTTCCGTTCTGTTCCGTTCTGTTCCGTTCTGTTCCGTTCCGTTCTGTTCTTTTTCTTTCTGTTCTGTTTCATTATTCTGTTCTGTTCTGTTCCATTCCATTCCATTCCGTTCCGTTCCTTTCTGTTCTGTTCCGTTCCATTCTTTTCCTTTCTGTTCTGTTTCATTGTTTTGTTTTGTTTTATTTTGTTTTGTACAACCTTTACAAAGTCCCTCCTCTCCAGCAAATATAGATAGTTCTCAACTTACATCAGTTCATTTAGTGACCGTTTGAAGTTACAATGGCACCAAAAAAAAGTGAGTTAGGACCATTTTTCACCCTTAGGACCACTGTCGCCTCTCCAGGGTCACGTGATTTACATTCAAATGTGTGACAGCTGACTCATATTTACGATGAATCGCAGTGTCCCCTGGTCATGCGATCCCTTTTTGCGACCTTCCAACAAGCAAAGACAACAAGGGAACCGGGTTCACTTAATGACCATGTTACTCATTTAACAATGGCAGTGGTTCACTTAACAAGTGTGGCGAGAAAGGGCGTCGAATGGGGCGAAACTCCCTTAACAAATTTCTCACTTAGCAAGAGAAATTTTGGGCTCCATTGCAGTCGTAAGTTGAGGCCTACCCATACAGCAGTAGACCGTGATCCATTCAATTAATCCTTCATCATTTCAAAAAATGCTAAGAGACATCAAAGTCATCCTTCCATAATCTAGATCCTTCTTCTTCTTTTTTGGCAGAATGACACAGGTGGACAGCGAAGTCTGGTCAACAAATGGACCACTTATTTGAAGGCAAGGCTGGTGTGTTCGGTCATGGATGAAGATGGCACTGAGACCTATTTTGATGAATTAGGTACAAGTGGCAACCTTTTCATAATTTGACTCTTATCAGTGGTGGGTTTCAGTGGTGGCTTTGCCCGCGATCAGCCTGGAAAGAAAACTGTAAATGCTTAAATAATTATAGCTGGTTTTTTACTTCAAGAAAGGGCTGGGTTTTGGATCCTCGGATCTGGAGCACTTCGGGTTGCTGGAGGGAACTTAACTCTTCAAACCCCTTTTTTCTCAGGGGCTTTAGGGAAGCTCTACCTCTGCCCTCAGCTCACCACTTCTTCTTCTCCCGAAGAGGGGTTTTTTCGAACCGCTGGACAGCAGATTTAAGCTGTCCTAGCGATTCCACATAATCCAGAGGTTGGTGATCGTAAAGATCATCGCCATCACCTACGGTGCCAAACAGTTGAGGACTATCTGCAGCAGGTTCTTACCAGTTCTGGATAACTGGTAACAGAAATTTTGAGTAGTTTGGAGAACCAGTAGTAAAAATTCTGACTGGCCCCGCCCCCATCTATTCTCTGCCTCCCGAGTCCCAGCCGATGGGGAGGAAATGGGGATTTTGCAGTATCCTTCTCCTAGAGTGGGATGGGAATGGAGATTTTGTAGTATCCTTCCCCTGGAGTGGGGTGGGAATAGAGATTTTACAGTATCCTTCCCCTGCCACGCCCACCAAGCCACACCCACCAAGCCACACCCACAGAACCGGTAGTAAAAAAAAATTGAAACCCACCACTGACTACCTGTACTTAAAAAAATTGTGCAGTCACATAACTTGGTGAAAATATTGGGCTGCCTCAGTGGTGAAATCCAAATTCTTTTACTACCGGTTCTGTGGGCATGGCTTGGTGGGCGTGGTGTGGCTTGGTGGGTGTGGCAGGGGAAAGATACTGCAAAATCCCAATTCCCTCCCCATTCCGGAGGGAAGGATATTGCAAAATCTCCATTCCCACCCCACTCTGGGGCCCGCCAGAGGTGGTATTTGCTGGTTCTCTGAACTCCTCAAAATTTCTGCTACCGGTTCTCCAGAACCTGTCAGAACCTGCTGGATTTCACTCTTGGCTACCTGATACAGGAGTGTAGGGTTAGTGTCCTTTAAAAAAACATAAGCATAAAATTTATCTTCGTGGTCCTCGTAGTTGTAAATGATTGAGGGCAATCAAACCACATCTTGGGGCATCATGAAAGGGACATCGTATGGGCACATGGGTGAGAGTTTCCACCACAACATCAAAGAATGGACTTCTGTTGGAAATAGGTTGTTTGCAAAACTCAGTTTTGTCGGGAGCAGAGGAAGCCTGGAAACTGGCTCGCACTCGCACAATACCCACCTTCCTAAAGTGGCCACCACGAGATTGTCTAAATTTGACAATGCAGAGGTCTGCATCCTTAAATACATATATACATACCCTTCTTAGCAAAGCCAGTTCCTCAGGCACTTTCTTACGCGCCATTGGAAAGGCAAAACACGATGAGAAAATTAGCTGGGTCCATCTAACAGTTTACAAGAAGTTTTGCTTCAACTCATTTATTTCTGGACTATCTTTTTTTGTCTCCATTAGTTCGTGGCGGTGTGAGCTGGGGGGCGGGGGCTAGTTATACACCATCCTTAGGTTATAATAAGGAGAGGTTTGGGGTCCCTGGTGGGGTATCCCAAATGATCTCATTGTCTGTGATCCCAGATGAAGTCATTGGTGTTTTATTTTCTCTGGGGAAGGTGCCAGCATCCCTGTCAGTAGCTCAACAACTTTGCATTCTTCTTAGTCTAGAATCACCAAAAGTTCATGATATCTCAAAGGGAGGTAGCCCAAATGTTTGAGGATCTTTAGGGATTCGTATTCTTGTTATCCACAAGAATAGGGATTCTGGTGGGTTGCCACAAAGAAGAGGGGGGTGGTCAATCTATTCTCCAAAGCACCCGAGGGCAGGACAAGAAGCAACGGGTGGAAACTAATCAAGGAGAGAAGCAACCCAGAACTAAGGAGAAATTTCCTGACAGTGAGAATAAGCAATCATTGGAAAGAGTTTCCTTCAGAAGTTGTGAATGCTCCAACACTGGAGATTTTTAAGAAGAGACTAGACAACCATTTGTCTGACGTGGTGTAGGGTTTCCTGCCTAAGTGGGAGGTTGGACTAAAAGACCTCCGAGGTCCCTTCCAACTCTGGTGCATATGAGTAACCCACAGTCACCAAAGCCATCTAAGCCCCAAATGAATAAATAGATTGCAAAAGCAGATTCACATTGAATGGGCCCAACAAGAGGAATAATTCCGCAAACCACAGAATTATCACAACTGGAAAAGAGCTTTTGTGCAATTTATGATAGAAATCACATGTCTGATCCAGTCTAGTATCTGGGTGCAAACTGTGGATGAGTAATTTCTAGGTTTATTTTAGATGATAGATAAATAGATAGATAGATAGATAGATAGATAGATAGATAGATAGATAGATAGATAGATAGATATTGAGATAGATATAGATAGATAGATAGATAGATAGATAGATAGATAGATAGATAGGAGATATATATAGTTATAGAGATATAAATAGGTAGGTAGGAAGGTAGGTAGATAGATGATAGATAATTATAGAGATAGATAGATAGATAGATAGATAGATAGATAGATAGATAGATAGATAGATGATAGGTAGATAGATATGATAGATGCTAGATAGATAGTTACAGAGATAGATAGATAGATAGATAGATAGATAGATAGATAGATAGATAGATAGATAGTTATAAAGATATAAATAGGTAGGTAGGTAGGTAGATGATAGATAGATAGATAGATAGATAGATAGATAGATAGATAGATAGATAGATAGATAGATAGATAGATAGATAGATAGATAGATAGATAGATAGATAGATAGATAGATGGATGGATGATAGGTAGATAGGTAGATAGATATGATAGATAGATGCTAGATAGATAGCTATAGAAATAGATAGATAGATAGATAGATAGATAGATAGATAGATAGATAGATAGATAGATAGATAGATAGATAGATATGGATGGATGGATGGATGGATGATAGGTAGATAGATATGACAGATAGTGATAGCTAGATAGTTATAGCGATAGATAGATGATAGATAGATAGATAGATAGTTATAGAGATGGATGGATGGATGGATGGATGGATGGATGGATGGATGGATGGATGGATGGATAGACAGACAGACAGACAGACAGACAGAGACAGACAGAGCTAGAGAGAAATATAGAGATATATAGGATTGTTTAGTTCCTAAAGCTAAACATTGTTTAGGAATGTTTTTTGTAAATCTGAATATTCTTCCTGGCACACTAAACTGTTTCATTTAGTTAATGCCAAGCAAACCATATAAATATCATTATACCTAATTTAAGACAGCCTATTACAATGCAATTTCTGTTCCATGGGTAGGTGAAACTGCCTTCCAATAGAATAAACACCTGTTCCTTATGGAACCTATCCTTTTAGATTTCATGAACGATTTTATAATGTTATGGTGGCAAGATTCTGACCTTTCCTTTACATCTGTGCTTACTTTTTAGTCGTTTGAACGTCTGTGTATTTTAATTTCTAGGGATAAGTTTTTCGGTGACTCATTTAAAAAAAAAATAGAAGAAGGCAAAGATCTAGAAACCACAAAGTTGTATTTGTTGGTTCACTTAGCAACTCTTGTATTCTTACAGAGGATGTTTTTCTACTGGAAACAGAAAACCCGAGAACAACACTTATATATGGCATTTTCACAACTTCCAGGTAATCCTTCATATCTATTTTAAGAAAAAAAGCTCAAAATAAGATTTGCATGGGTGTGGAAGACTTAGCTATTTAGAGTGATGTGATTAATCAAGCTATTCACCAAAACACCTGAGGGCAGGACAAGAAGCAATGGGTGGAAACCAATCAAGGAGAAAAGCAACTTAGAATTAAGGAGAAATTTCCTGACAGAGCAATTAATCAATGGAACAACTTGCCTCCAGAAGTTGCAAATGCTCCAACACTGGACGTTTTTGAGAGAGAGGTTGGATAACCATTTGTCTGAAGTGGTGTAGGATTTCCTGCTTAAGTAGGCGGTTGGAGTAGAAGACTTCCAAGGTCCCTTCCAACTGTATTCTATTTTTCTATTCTATACGTTGTGTAGTGTCGTACAAAACATTCTTAGATGTTCTTCAACCTGGTGTTCTTAGCTCTATAGAATATTCTCATGCAGCTGATTTTAATATAATATTAAAGGCAATGGTTTGTAATATTGCTAGAAAATAAAATTACTGGGCTATGCCATTTATTTATTTATTTATTTATTCAAATTTTTATACCGCCCTATCTCCCAAAGGACTCAGGGCGGTTTACAGCCCGATAAAATACAAATATAATACAAGATAAAAACACTAATTAAAAAACTTATTTGAAAAGGCCAAAATTTAAAAATACAATTAAGACAATAAAACCCCCTAAAATTAAATTTAAAACTTAAAATCCTAGTCCAGTCCTGCACAAATAAATAGATGTGTTTTAAGCTCATGCGGAAGGTTCAAGGTCAGGAAGTTGACGAAGTCCTGGGGAAGTTCATTCCAGAGGTGGGAGCCCCACAGAAGCCCCTTCCCCTGGGTGTCGCCAGTCGGCACTGCCTGGCAGACGGCACCCTAAGGAGTCCCTCCCTGTGAGAGCGCACAGGTCGGTGGGAGGCAATCAGTGGCAGCAGACGGTCCCGTAGGTAACCCGGCCCTAAGCCATGGAGCGCTTTGAAGATAGTTACCAAAACCTTGAAGCGCACCCGGAAGGCCACAGGCAGCCAGTGCAGTCTGCGCAGGAGAGGTGTCACATGGGAGCCACGAGGGGCTCCCTCTATCACCCGCACAGCCGCATTCTGGACTAACTGGAGCCTCCAGGTGCTCCTCAAGAGAAGCCCCATGTAGAGGGCATTGCAGTAATCCAGGCGAGATGTCACGAGAGCATGAGTAACTGTGCATAGGGCATCCCGGTCCAGGAAGGGGCGCAACTGGTGAACCAGGTGAACCTGGTAAAAAGCTCTCCTGGAGACGGCCACCAAATGGTCTTCAAAGGACAGCCGTGCATCCAGGAGGACACCCAAGTTGCGCACCCTTTCCATTGGGGCCAATGACTCGCCCCCAACAGTCAGCCGCACTTGCAGCTGACTGTACTGGGATGCCGGCATCCACAGCCACTCTGTCTTGGAGGGATTGAGCTTGAGCCTGTTTCTCCCCATCCAGACCCGTACGGCCTCCAGGCACCGGGACAGCACTTCGACAGCTTCGTTGGGGTGGCCCGGTGTGGAAAAGTACAGCTGAGTATCATCAGCGTACAGTTGGTAACTCACACCGAAACCACTGATGATCTCACCCAGCGGCTTCATATAGATGTTGAACAGGAAAATAAGTGAATTAGCCAACACAAAACCACATTACCTAAAAAGGGGGGTGGGACCTTAACAAAATGTGGTGGGTTGCCCCCAGTTCGGACCGGTTCTATAGAACTGGTAGTAAAACCATCGGGAGGCTCCGCCCACCAGCCCATGGTCGATGGTATCAAAAGCCGCTGAGAGATCTAATAGGACCAAGGCAGAGGAATAACCCCTATTAGCAATCATGTGCGTGCGATCCTGTTGTGAACCAGTAGTAAAGGTAAGTAGAACCCACCCCTGATGTTCTCTTAGAAACCCTTTGTACAAACATGTGCTTTGAATCTGACGTGGATTGGAGTAACGCTTTATGAAAAGGCTGGAATTCTTGTGAAAGTTTTGCAAGGACGTTGTTGAAAGGGAAAACAATCTTTAATATTGAAAGGAGGCCCAGAAAAAGAAAGTTAGAAAGAGAGAGAGAGAGAGAGAAAGAGATAAGGTGGGGAGGGAGAGAGAGAGAGAGAGAAAAACACACATAAGAACAAAATTCATTGTCCCCATCCTGAATTCTTTTGAGGTCTTTCTTAAAACACTTTTTCTATCTTTCCTCTAACCCGTACAAATAAAGCAATTAAAGCAATGCCTTATGTGTTTCCAAGAAACGGTGACATTTCTGTCTGAAAAGATATACAGCATGAGTCCATTTACTATTTCTTACCATGTTTGTGTCACTTTCAAAAGATTGAATTTGGGGGGAAAAGTTATTTTCGGAGTACCTTGGGGTACTACTGCTTTACTATGCTATTTACTACCGTAGCTATTTTGTTACACAGGTGGAAAAAATAAAACTCTCTGCAAATACTAAGGGAAAAAATAGTAACCATGTCAACACATTTTTTTAAAGAAAAAAAATAATAATCCACCATCTGCTTCTACCTTACTATTACTTTTCAAAGATATCCATTGCAATATTTCTAATGCATACCAGAATTATTATTATTATTATAAACTTTTATTAATTAAAAATGAAACTCAGTCAACTGAACATTCAAAAATGCATCACAAACTACCATTGATGATGATGATGATGATTCTCTTTCTCCTCCTCCTCCTCCTCCTCCTCCTCCTCCTCCTCCTCCTCCTCCTCCTCCTCCTCCTCCTCCCTGCAAACTCCATTCCCTTTTAGCACTGATGATGTTACTTAGTTTGGGTAAAGGAACGTCTGCAAGAAAACAACCAAGCTCAGAGAGCACCAAGGACCCCACCGTCCTCCTCCTCCTCCTCTTCCTCTTCTTCTTCCTCTTCCCCTTCTGTTGTGACCTAGGCCCAAGTTGTTATTACCACACAATCAGTCCTAAACAAACATTTTATTAGAACAGCTGAGAATTACTTCATTTTCAGCTTAGTCCAAATTCATTTCAAAACAAAGTCCTTCAGAAAAAGTCCTTCGGCCTTATCGCAAACCTTTGTCTTCTTTGGCACCCTGCCAAAGACTTTTCTTGGCAAGAACCCCACAAAGTTCAGAAACAGGAGACAAGAAATAATTGTAGCAATGTTGCTTTCCTACAAAGAGCCCAAGAGCTGTTGCTGGTGTTTTAAGCCTTATGGGAGTGGCCAATCATCTCCTAGCCTTACTCCCGAGTCGTCCTTTTTGCTTCAGCTGCTCTTGCCTTCTGGCATCTCTTCGCACGCATGAACTAGGAACAGGCTCCTCCTGTTCCTCTGCCTCTCTGCTGTCAGCTTCTGGAGGCTCTGGAGTCTGCGCATCGCTCCCAGATGGCCCTGGCCCCATCTCTGCCTCCGACACAGAACCCTCATCCGGGCTTTCCCCTGACTCCAGGACTGGCCCATGATCCTCCCCAGCCTCCTCACTGTCCGATTCCGTTGCCAGCTCTGCAGGCTACTGGTGGACCACAACACTTTCCTATTTTTTCAGTCCTCAAACCAAAAGTCAATTTATTGTTTGCTTTGCTCCCAAAATTTGGTGGCATCACTGCCCTAAAGCTTCGATCATTTTTTTAAAAAATTTGCATTTATATCCCGCCCTTCTCCGAAGACTCAGGGCGGCTTACACTGTGTCAAGCAATAGTCTTCATCCATTTGTATATTATATACAAAGTCAACTTATTGCCCCCAACAATCTGGGTCCTCATTTTACCTACCTTATAAAGGATGGAAGGCTGAGTCAACCTTGGGCCTGGTGGGACTTGAACCTGCATTAATTGCAAGCAGCTGCTGTTAATAACAAACTGTCTTAGCAGCCTGAGCCACCAGAGGCCCTTCATTTTCTTCATTGTATTCAGGCCTCTTTGTTCTGAATATGCTTGTTTCTCTTCTTGTGTTGTCCTTTGCCATAATGAATGGATAATATGCGTTTTCTCCAAACAATTAAAAAAACAAAAAAACCCTTCATTGGAACAACTGAGACTCTCTCTTGCACTCCATGAAGAGCCAGAAATAATTTTAAGAGTAAAGATGGGGCGATATTATTTTTCTGACACCCCCCCCCCCAATATGTTTAATTTGGAATTTGGTTTGATTAATTCATGTGGTGGGGTAGGAGATGGGTTGCAGCCATAGGAGCTGGGCAAAGAAATGCAGAAATCCTGTGGATGTTTTATACTGCCTCTATTAGGTTTATTCAGATTCAGTTTCATTTGCCACAAACCCGCAGATATATTTTAATACATATTTTAACTCTGAAGTTGATGTGCAAGTATAATTTGTAGCAGGGAATGTAATGTAATTTCATTTGGCAGCCATACCTTTGATTCCATCTCAGGAACATGTTACCACATAGAATTCTAGTCCATTGATTGAAATAACATATTTCTGAATACGTTTCTGAATGAATTGACTGTATGGGCAAAACCAGACAAAGGAGAATATTTGTAGCTCAGGGTTGAAATGAGGGGTCCTTGTGTTCTCTGAGCTTAGTTGTTTTCTCACAGACGTTTCATTACCTGGACTAGATAACATCATCAGTGCTAGAAGGGAAGGAAGGAAGAAAGGAAGGAAGGAAGGAAGGAAGGAAGGAAGGAAGGAAGGAAGGAAGGAGGAGGAGGCAGAGGAGGAAAAGGAGGACTGTGGGGTCCTTGGTGCTCTCTGAGCTTGGTTCTTTTCTTGCAGATGTCTCATTACCCAACTAGCTAACATCATCAGTGCTAGGAGGGAAGGAGGTTGGAAAGAAGGAAGGAAGGAAGGAAGGAAGGAAGGAGAGGAGAGGAGAGGAGGTGGTGTGGGTGGAGGAGGTTTTATTACCCAACTAGGTAACATCATCAGTGCCATCTCTGAGTTAGGAAAAGCTGCAGCAGTTTTGGTTACATTTTGGTGGCCAAGGATCAGAATTCTGATCACGTGACCATGGGGATGTGGCAGGGGTCGTTAAGTGTGAAAAAACAGTCACAAGTCATTTTTATCTGTTCCATTGCCCCTTTGAACGGTCACTAAATGAACTGTTGTAAGTCCAGGACAGCCTCTAATCACATAGATGTTGCAGAATAAACCAATAAACCTCAGCGGCTAAGAAGCTGAGCTTGTCGATCGAAAGGTCGGCAGTTCAGCGGTTCGAAACCCAAGTGCCGTATAATGGAGTGAGCTCCCGTTAGGTGTCTCAGCTTCTGCCAACCTAGCAGTTCGTAAAAAATGCAAGTAGGAAAAAAAAGGGACCCCCTTTGGTGGGAAGGTAACAGCGCTCCATGTGCCTTTGGCATTTAGTCATGCCAGCCACATGACCACGGATACGTCCTCGGACAGTGCTGGCTCTTTGGCTTTGAAACGGAGATGAGCACTGCCCCCTGGAGTTGGGAATGACTAGCAAGGGGATTTAGCGATGGCATTTGCACAACAAGTAGGAAACTAGAATGCATGCATCTGGTTTATTTACTGTTTTCCTTCCCTTCCATAGTTCAGTATTTAAAGGCTCAGCGGTCTGCGTCTATCACTTATCGGACATTCAGCGAGTGTTCAATGCACCGTTTGCCCACAAGGAAGGACCGAACCACCAACTGATTCCCTATCAAGGAAGGATCCCTTATCCGCGACCAGGGACTGTAAGTCTCCATAATTAATTTGTCTTGTAAGAAATTACCGAGCATGATCTGAAATTATATGCCTGCATGTATGCACATGTGCAGGATAGGATAGGATAGGATAGGATAGGATAGGATAGGATAGGATAGAATAGAATAGAATAGAATAGAATAGAATAGAATAGAATAGAATAGAATAGGACAGGACAGGACAGGACAGGACAGGACAGGACAGAATAAAGGATAGGATAGGATAGGATAGGATAGGATAGGATCGGATCGGATCGGATCGGATCAGATAGGATAGGATAGGATAGGATACAACAGGACAGGACAGGACAGAACAGAATAAGGGATAGGATAGGGTAGGGTAGGGTAGGGTAGGGTAGGGTAGGACAGGACAGGACAGGACAGGACAGGACAGGACAGGACAGGACAGAATAAGGGATAGGATAGGATGGGATGGGATGGGATGGGATGGGATGGGATGGGATGGGACGGGACGGGACGGGACGGGACGGGACGGGACGGGACGGGACAGGATGGAATAAGGAATAGTATAGTATAGGATAGGATAGGACAGGACAGAATAGAATAGAATAGAATAGAATTTTTTATTGGACAAGTGTGATTGGACACACAAGGAATTTGTCTTCGGTGCATATGCTCTCATATGTGTATAGATAAGATAACCTTTATTGCCATTTCCACTACGGGTACTCCGAACTGCTCAAAATGTCTGCTACCGGTTCCCCAGAACCTGTCAGAACCTGCTGGATTTCACCCCTGCAATAAACATGTTCTTTGAGGAATCGACCTGCCTCAGAGTTCTGCTTTTAATGGATGTATTATTCGGAACACTGACAACAAATATTTCCTATCATTTAACCTTAGCAAGGAGAGCTTTGCTGGAGAGTTTGTAACCGAAGCATAATGGCCGCTAATGTCACAAAAGATTTAAAATGATCTGATTAGCTTGGGCAGATCTTATTTGTTCTATCTGGGGGAGTGGAGGAAGGATCGTCAGGGACGAATAGCAGAAGATCCAAGTGAAATATAATTCCCTTTTGTCTCAGCCTCAGCTGTCTAGCTACACTTGAAGATAAATGAATGTATACACTGAGGGTTCTAAGAGATAAAAGCGGAATAAAAGATAACGGTAATTTGCTTGCATTCCAGAGATTAATTGCTTTTATAGACTTTTTTGCAAGGGTATAAATGCGAATGGAACATTTTATAGGGATGTTTTTATGAGCCTGAAATTGGTTATATATCTTTTGGGGGGCTTCCCATAGATTTTTGCTCGGCCACGAAATCCTTTGGTCTCAGCTACATGATCCCTTATGTGCTTGAACAACTTAATTTGCACATGAAAAATTGACAACAATGAGATTTATAAGATGTACTTACCGTAACTGGATGGCTGGAACATTTTTAAGCACATCATTTAATATTGAGTTGGTTTTTTTAAAAAAAAATAATAATAGATAGGCAGACCAATATATCATACACCACACTTGGAATACTGCACCTAGTTCTGGTCACCACAATATAATGAAGATAAAATAATGTGTGTGTGTGTGTGTGTGTTTTCGTAGGTTTTCACGGGTAAAGGTATGTAAGTTTTGGCATATTCGGGTTTTTTCCCGTGTAAGTTTGAAAGTATCTAGGCAACGTTTCGATGAGGTTTCATGGGAAAAGACCCGAATATGCCAAAACCTACATACATTTACCCGTGAAAACCTACGAAACACACACACACACACACACTATTTTATCTTCATTATATTGTGGTATTATATTATTTTATATATATATAATAGCAGTTGTTTGAAACAGAAACATTTGATAATGCCCAAAGCATGCTACGAGGAGAAAAAATGGTCTTACTTACACCAAAGAAAGACAGAAAGAAAGGTAGGGATGGAGGGAGGGAGGGAGGGAGGGAGGGAGGGACAGAGGGAGGGAGGGAGGGAGGGAGGAAAGAAGGATCCATTTCACATTTATGTTTTCAAGATTTCTTTGCAAGTCATTTGTAGTGACTTTGATCTAGAGATTTCTTGGTTTAGAACTTCAGCCTTGGTATAGATTAGAAATAAGCATTTAATATTTTTCTGTAAATGTAGCCCAGTTGATTTCCTTTTAAATGTCAGTATGGTATTTTTTTTTTCCTTTGGCCTCTATGTGTTGGAAATAGAATTGTGGATTAGCTGGTCCTTGATCTTATTTGCTTAAGACATTCTAAAGGCGGCCATTTCAGCAACAGTTCAGATGAAACAGAGTAAGGTTAAGTAACATTATATATTCACTTAGCAACATTAGAAACCTTGGCAATTGGGCAGATGTCTTTGCCATAGACAACTGTGTGAGTTACAGAAAAGCTTCATGAGGTAATGTATGGGTACGTGCTGTTTGGCGACTGTGTTTTAAATCTCCTTTGTTATGTGGAGTTTGGCACGCAGATCATTATCTGGACTTACAGCATGTCGTGAGTAAATTATGAGTGTTACATCATCACATCTGCAAAATAGTATCCTTGAGATTGAATGGCAAGGAAAGAAGAATATTATATACAATATATAGCATAACAATATGAGAAGAGAACAGGAGGTAAGAAAAGGGAAGGGAAAAGAGGAGAGGAGAGGAGAGGAGAGGAGAGGAGAAGAGAAGATGAAATGAGAAGTGAAGAGGAGAGGAGAGGAGAGGAGAGGAGAGGAGAGGAGAGGAGAGGAGAGGAGAGGAGAGGAGAGGAGAGGATAAGAAGGTGAGGGAGAGGAGAAGAGAGGAGAAGAAGAGGAGAAGATGAAATGAGATGAGAAGCGAAGAGGAGAGGAGAGGAGAGAGGAGAGGAGAAGAAGATGAGAAGATGAAATGAGAAGCAAAGAGGAGAGGAGAGGAGAGGAGAGGAGAGGAGAGGAGAGAAGAGAAGAGAAGAGAATGGAGAAGGGAAAGGAAGAAATAACAGAATAGAAGAGATAACAGAAGGTAAGGGAACGGAAGGGAAGAGAGGAGAGGAGAGAGAGAGAGAGAGAGAGAGAGAAGAAGAGAGAGAGAGAGAAGAAGAGAGAGAGAGGAGAGGAAAGGAAGAAATAACAGAATAGAAGAGATAACAGAAGGTAAGGGAATGGAAGGGAAGAGAGGAGAGGAGAGAGAGAAGAAGATGAGAAGATGAAATGAGAAGCGAAGAGGAGAGGAGAGGAGAGGAGAGGAGAGGAGAGGAGAGGAGAGAGGAGAGGAGAAGAAGAGGAGAAGATGAAATGAGAAGCAAAGAGAGGAGAGGAGAGGAGAAGAAGATGAGAAGAAGAGAAGAGAAGAGAAGAGAAGAGAAGAGAAGAGAAGAGAGAGGAGGAGAGGAGAGAGAGGAGAGGAAGAGAGAGGAGGAGAGAGAAGAGGAGAGGAGAGGAAAGGAGAGGAAAGGAGAAGAAGAGAAGAGAAGAGAAGAGAAGAGAAGAGAGAGGGGAGGGGAAAGGAGAGGGGAGAAGAGAAGAGAAGAGAAGAGAAGAGAAGATTGGGCAACCATTTGTCTGAAATGGTATAGGTTGTCCCGCCTGAGTAGGGGGTTAGACCAGAAGACCTCCAAGACCTCCCTTCCAACACTGTTATTCTGTTTCCTGTACAAAAGAGCTGGGAAGTTGCTTGAGATGGTGCACCGACCTCATTTGCTTGGTGCCGCACCAGTTCTCATGTCTCCAGTTTCATTAAGCACAAAGCCTGAGGCTATTTTTTGTGGAAGAAATCAACCATAAATCGGTAGTAGTTGCTTTGGCTCGCTCTGTTGTTCCAGTTCAAGCCTTAGGACATCTGGCCAGGACGGCCAGAGAACATCTAAGATGCTGGCTTTAAATGTAGGAATCAAAAGTTCAGATCCTTGCAGAAGGTGGAAGAAAAAGACAAGATGTCTCGTTGGAAGATAGTCTTCCTTGCGTTCTTGCTTATTTATTTTGGAAGTTCACAAATGCAGGCTTTGTGAGCCGCCAAATCTTTGACCCAAACATTCAACTGCATCCAATCAAACTGATTTGTCTTTGACATTGCCTTTAATGGACTTCTAGTTTTTTCCTCCGTGAACACACAATGTCTTGGCATTATTGTGTTATTCAGCAACTGCAGGAAACCGTTAAAACACGGTATTTATGAGAAGGGTCGGATCAAAAGCATGAAACTCCGTGAAAGCTGTTATGAAAGGCCATTAACTTGCAAGAGATGTGTCTGTACGAGAGATTGATGGTTGCACTCTATCAACATTGGTTGCGTTGCCCTTTAAAGATAAGCGGATAAGAATGCGGCTGCGCAGGTGATAGAGGGAGCCCCTCGTGGCTCCCATGTAACACCCCTCCTGCGCAGACTGCACTGGCTACCTGTGGTTTTCCGGGTGCGCTTCAAGGTTTTGGTAATGATCTTCAAAGCGCTCCATGGCATAGGCATAGGTCCGGGTTACTTACGGGACCGTCTACTGCCACCGAATGCCTCCCACCGACCCGTGCGCTCTCACAGGGAGGGACTCCTCAGGGTGCCGTCGGCCAGGCAGTGCCGACTGGCGACGCCCAGGGGAAGGGCCTTTTCTGTGGGGGCTCCCACCCTCTGGAACGAGCTTCCCCCAGGACTCCGTCAACTTCCTGACCTTCGGACCTTCCGCCGCGAGCTCAAGACACATCTATTTATTTGTGCAGGACTGGACTAGATTTTTTAAAAAAATTAAAATTTTAAATGTCTAAATTTTAGATTTGGTTTTAAATTGGGTTTTATTGTTTATATGTCTATTTTAAATTTTGGCCTATATAATAAGTTTTTTAGATGGATGTTTTACTTGTATATTTATGTGTTTTTATATGGCTTTACACCGCCCTGAGTCCCTAGGGAGATAGGGCAGTATAAAAGTACGAATAAATAAATAAATAAATAAAATAATAAATAAATAAGCCAATCTGATGGTTTTCCATTCGTTTTGTCAGGAACTTGTTATCTGCCTAACTAGTTGGCCAGGCAATATATAAACTAACTATGTATGTTTATTTATTTATTTATTTATTAAATTTCTGTACCGCCCTTCTCTCGAACGACTCAGGGCGGTTTACAGCCAAAATAAAACAGCATAAAGATAGACAAAAATTAAAAACATATTTAAAAAAACTAATTCTAAATTTAGCCAAATAAGAATTAAAACTAGCATAAAACCATCATAAAAACCCCATTAAAATTTCATTAGGCTAGCCCCGCGCGATGGAATAACAGAGTCTTGAGCTCGCGTTTAAAAATCCGGAGGTCGGGGAGTTGACGCAGCCCCTGAGGCAGCTCATTCCAAACGGCAGGAGCCCCCACAGAGAAGGCCCTGGGAGCCGCCAGTCGGCATTGCTTGACTGACGGCACCCTGAGGAGGCCCTCCCTATGAGAGCGCACAGGCCGATGGGAGGCTATTGGTGGCAGAAGGCGGTCCCGTAAGTAACCCGGTCCTGTGCCATGAAGCGCTTTAAAGGTGATAACCAACATCTTGAATTACACCCGGAAGACCACCGGTAACCAATGCAGCCTGCACAGGAGAGGTGTTACATGGGAGCTACGTGGTGCTCCCTCTATTACCCGCGCAGCCGCATTCTGGACCAGCTGGAGCCTCCTGGTGCTCCTCAAGGGGAGCCCCATGTAGAGAGCATTGTTTGTAGAAAGGCATGATATTGCTTTAAGGCTGTGCTGCATCATTGCAAGCATCCTGATTGGTTGAGCTCTGTAGCCAATGTATAAAAGGACTACTAAATTATGGCTTGTGGGGAATCTACAGGGACGCTACAGCATTGTAACCTGATGACATGCTGCAACTGTATATTTGAGATTTATGATCGTTGCTTGATCATGGCTAGTTACTGATTCCTCAAGATACTGACTGTTGTGAATTGAACTGTGTTTTGCTGAACTGAAAGAAGACCTTATTTGTTTTGCAAGTCTACGTTGGTAAGAAGACTGACTGACTGACTTTATATGTGTATGACCTGGAATTGTTTTTGGACTACGACTTTGCCTTTTCCCTAAAAGTAAAGGAATATCAAACACCAGTTTGTCTGCAAGTGACTGTTATTGTATACAACCAGTCTCAGTCGTTTTCATGCGTAGGGTACTCTGCTCAACAGTCCACAATCTTGGTTGTGAACCCAGATTACCCTTAACACGTTTGACAGTGTGGTTTATTTCGTTTTAGACGCAATCTCCAATCCAAGCTACGTTGTCTCATTTCACTGTGAAATTTCAGACAGGGATGTTCTAAGATCCAGCTTGGGACAGACTTGGGGACAATGGAACTGTGACCAAGGTTAAAAATGATCGGAACCATCAAGGTTTTATTTCCTAGTTCAGCTAACTTTTGACTTGGTATTTTGCCAATGTATACCATGCCTACAATAGAGTGGTGGTGGCCTAGAGGTGGAGCTCTCGTCTCACAATCAGGAGGCTGTGAGTTCAATCCTAGGTAGAGGCTGATATTTCTCTCTCTGGGCACAATGAGAATGTATTTGCTGAATATAACTCCGCAACAACGACAGGAAGGGCATCTGGCCAGTCAACACTCAGCTCCATTCAGTTGCCCAGAGTCCACCCTGCATGGGATTATGGGGTCATTAAATGATGATGATGATACCATGCATACAATAGTTAGTGCTCGAAGTATGACCACAACTCAGCCCAAAATTTCCACTGCTAAGTTAAGTGAGTTTTGTCCTGTTTTGATATCGTTCTTGCTGTCGTTGTTAAGTGAACCACTGCAGTTGTTCCCTTAGTAACACGTTGCTTCTTGTCCTGCCCTCAGGTGCTTTGGAGAATAGTGTGACTTCCTCTTCTTTGTGACAGCCCCTCAAATATTGGAAGGCTGCTGTCCTGTCTCCCTGGTCCTTCTCTTCACTAGACTAGCCATGCCCAAGTCCTGCAACCGTTCTTCACATGTTTGTTTGTTTGTTTGTTTGTTTGTTTGTTTGTTTATTTATTCAATTTATATACCGCCCTTCTCCCGAAGGTCTCAGGGCGGTTTACAGCCAAATAAAAGACAAATCTCACAAAAATTTAAAAACATTTTAAAAAGCTAATTCAATTAGGCCGAAACAGACTAAAACTATAATAAAACCCACATTAAACAACATTAAGCCAGCCCCGCGCGATGAAACAAAAAGGTCTTTAGCTCACGTCTAAAAGTCCAGAGGTCAGGGAGTTGACGTGTCCCTGGAGGCAGCTCATTCCAGAGGGCAGGAGCCCCCACAGAGAAGGCCCTCCCCCTGGGGGCCGCCAGTTGACATTGTTTGACTGACGGCACCCTGAGGAGACCCTCCCTATGGGAGCACACGGGTCGGTGGGAGGCTATTGGTGGCAGCAGGCGGTCCCGTAGATAACCTGGTCCTATGCCGTGGAGCGCTTTAAAGATAGTAACCAACACCTTGAATTGCACCCGGAAGACCACCAGAAGCCAGTGCAGCTTGCGCAGGAGAGGTGTTACATGGGAGCCTCGAGTTACTCCCTCTATTACCCTCACAGCCGCATTCTGGACCAGTTGGAGCCTCCGGGCGCTCTTCAAGGGGAGCCCCATGTAGAGAGCGTTACAGTAGTCCAGGTGGGAAGTGACGAGGGCGTGAGTGTTTTCTGTTTTATATGTTTTAGCCTTCAGTCCCCTAGTCATCTTGGCTGCTCTTCTCTGCACTCTTTCTAGAGTCTCAACATCTTTTTTACATCACGGCGATGAAAATTGAATGCAGTATTCCAAGTGTGGCCTTACCAAGGCATTAGTTGTAGGACCTTAATCCGGGTGCTGTTATATTCATAGGGATAACGATAAATCGTTATCAAATTAATCAATGTCATGCTTTTACACATCAAACATATCCAAGGGAACCAATGAGGCAATCGAAGGCATGTTTTCTTCCAAAAAACACAACTACATCCATTAGTTGGATCAAGTTAGTGAAAACTAGATACATCCTAACCACAAATGTATTCTAATGGGGGAGTCATAAATTCACATGAAGTTGTTAATACTCCAGGAAAGGCAATTTAACTAGTAAAGTCCTTCAAGCATATCCTTCACATGATTTCAAAGGAATGAAAGCTTGGATGAAGCATGCATAAGTCAAAGAGTTATCAGCTCTTCCAAGAAGTAATATGAAGGGATGCCCCCACGTCATATAATATATGTGGGTATATGCATAATTTTGTATTTCTTTATTTAGTCATGTTTATTGTAGTGTATACAGAGGTGGTATTTAGCCGGTTCAGGACGGTTTGCCCAAACTGGTAGCAGAAATCATGGGTGAGCCTGCCTACCCTCCTTGGCTCTATGCCATCCTATTTAGCCACATTTTTGAGGCTGGAAGGCGCGCACATGCCAGCAAAGCATATGTGTGAAAGGCCAGTCGCATGTGTGAATGCACACACGCTCACATTTGCGAACCGGTAGGGATGCGGTGGCTCAGTGGCTAAGAAACTGAGCTTGTTGATCGAAAACTCGGCAGTTCGGCAGTTCAAATCCCTAGTGCCGCATAACGGGGTGAGCTCCTGTGACTTGTCCCAGCTTCTGCCAACCTAGCAGTTCGAAAGCAGGTAAAAAAGGCAAGTAGGAAAATAGGGACCACCTTTGGTGGGAAGATAACAGTGTTCCGTGTGCCTTTGGTATTGAGTCATGCCAGTCACATGACCCCGGAGACGTCTTCGGACAGCGCTGGCTCTTCGGCTTTGAAACGGAGATGAGCACTGCCCCCTAGAGTTAGGAACGACTAACATGTATGTGCGAGGGGAACCTTTACCTTTAGGGAAGGTATGCAAATATCACCCCTGAGTAGAGGTCGAGACCTTTTGAAAGCTGTATGCACCGAAATTTCATTTTAATGTATGCCGATTAGCGCGCGTTCAGAGTGACAGTAAAGTTATTGTAACTTCTACGTCAGTTCTAATGTACAGTTCAGGACACTTTATAAAGGGCTGTGAGTTGAAACATCCCTCACGTAGTTGATGGTTATCCATGCTTTTCACAGTGTCCTGGAGGAGCCTTCACGCCCAACATTCGGACAACCAAGGAGTTTCCAGATGACGTGGTCACCTTCATCCGGAACCATCCCTTGATGTTTAATTCCATCTACCCGATTCACAAGAGACCATTAATTATTCGGACGGGCACCGACTACAAGTACACAAAGATAGCCGTTGACCGGGTCAGTGCTGCAGATGGAAGATACCATGTTTTGTTTCTTGGAACAGGTAAGAATATTTAGAGCCTTGTGGTTCTTAAATTCAATGTCACCATGGATGGGTTTTGGTTTTTGTTTTGTTTTGTTTTTTGCAGCAGGAACACAAGAAAGTTTGGGTGCGGTCAGCTAGACCGGGGTCTCCAACCTTGGTCCCTTTAAGACTTGTGGACTTCAATTCCCAGACCCCCTCAGCCAGCAAAGCTGGCTTAGGAACTCTGGGAGTTGAAGTCCACAAGTCTTAAAGGAACCAAGATTGGAGACCCCTGAGCTAGACAATGATGCTTTAGGGCTAGGATTGTCCTTTCGTATGTCTGGAGATTTGGAAAGGCAGACAGGTAGGGAAGGGAAGAAAGGAAGGAAGGAAGGAGAAGGAAAGGAAAGGAAAGGCAATGAGGAAGGAAGGAAAGGAAGGAAGGAAAGGAAGGAAGGAAGGAAGGAAGGAAGGAAGGAAGGAAGGAAGGAAGGTCACAAAACCATAAAATTTAGGAAGAACCAATAAAGGAGAATATTTGTATCTCCTTTCTTCCTAGGTAACTTATTTAGCAACTTCCTTCCTTCCTTCCTTCCTTCCTTCCTTCCTTCCTTCCTTCCTTCCTTCCTTCCTTCCTCCCTCCCTCCCTCCCTCCCTCCCTCCTTTTGTAACTTACTTAGCATCTAAAATACAGGAAAGCCACTAAAATCACCAAGCTCAGGGAGCACCAAGGACCTTTCCCCTACCTTAGGAAGAATCAAGACAAAATTAGGGATGGGTTAGAAAGTTATTCAGCTATTTCTTTCTGTTTGTGTGTTTCCAAAATAATAAGAAAGTGTGCAGAAATTTAAATTTCATTTATTAGAATACAGTATTATAAACAAAAATAGTTAGGAGAAAGTCATAAAAACATGTGGAACATATAGAAATTGTCAGACAATGATGTAATAAACCATAAAATTCATAAAATAAACTCCCAGCTGGCTTTTATGCCTAAGGCAGGACTAGAACTCACAGTCTTCTGGTGATTAGCCCAAAATCACCCAGCTGGCTTTCATATCTAAGGTAGGACTAGAACTCACAGTCTCCTGGGGATTGGCCCAAAATCACCCAGCTGGCTTTCAGGTCTAAAATGGGACTAGAACTCACCGTCTCCTGGTGATTGGCCCAAAGTCACCCAGCTGGCTTTCACGCCTACTGTGGGACTAGAACTCATGGTCTTCTCCTTTCTAGCCTGGTGCTTTAACCACTAGACCAAACTGGCTCTCTTAGATATGTATTAGATGTGTTATTGTGTTCTCAACCCACAGGGAAAGCAAGTTCCAGTTGTTCCTGGAAACCAAAACCAGTTAGTCTCACTATTTTCTGCATTTCTTGTCTTGCCAATGGAGCATTGTTCCAACGTTTCCACTTCCGCTTTCTTTGGCTTGGCTTGTGTTGAAATGCCTCGGGTGTCAATTACCTAAGTAACAATTGGAGAACTTTGACAAAAGACAAACCAGCAAACTCGATGCATATTATATCCTGATCGACGCATTCCTCCCTGCCTGCCTTTTCTGCGGTCTCAAACGGATTGCCAAGGAGTTAACCCAAGAAATCCATCAAACTGAGAAAGTCAGAACCAAGATGACGACTTAATTAAAAAGTTTGTGACCGTTTCCTTCTGGGGAACGTAAAAAACAAACAAACCCACCAACGAAAACTGCATTGTGTAAGATTGACTGGCTTAGTAATTGACGGTCTGGGCTGTAGCAGCCCTCTGGCAAATGGAGTTTGGCAAATTGAGAACATCGAGTCTTAAGATGCGCCCAGCATGGGTGACTGGGGAGAGAAGCCAACGCTGGGCGAGTTACATCTACCTCTTGTCTATGATATCAATCGTTCTACAAATTATGGGTTTCCAAAAGCCAAGTTTAGAAAGCAGGCTTCAAGAACTGATCCAAATTCACATCTGGAGTAGATTTCCTGGGGCTAAGGTGGATAGAATAGAATAGCTGTTGGAAGGGACCTTGGAGGTCTTCTAGTCCAACCTCCTGTTTAGGCAGGAAACCCTAAACCACTACAGACAAGTGGTTATCCAACATCTTCTTCAAAACTTCCAGTGTTGGAGCATTCACAACTTCTGGAGGCAAGTTGCTCCACTTATTAATTGTTCTAACTGTCAGGAAATTTCTCCTTAGTTCTAAGTTGCTTCTCTCCTTGATCAGTTTCCACGCATTGCTTCTTGTTCTACTCTCAGGAGAATAGTTTGACTCCCTCTTCTTTGTGGCAGCCCCTGAGATATTGGAACACTGCTATCATGTCTCCCCTAGTCCTTCTTTTCATTAAACTAGACATACCCAGTTCTTGCAACCGTTCTTCATATGTTTTAGCCTCCAGTCCCCTAATCATCTTTGTTGCTCTTCTCTGCACTCTTTCTAGAGTCTCAACATCTTTTTTACATCGTGGCGACCAAAACTGGATGCAATATTCCAAGTGTGGCCTTACCAAGGCATTATAAAGTGGTATTAACACTTCACGTGATCTTGATTCTATCCCTCTGTTTATGCAGCCCAAAACTGTGTTGGCTTTTTTAGCAGCTGCTGCACACTGCTGGCTCATATCTAAATGGTTATCCACTAGGACTCCAAGATCCCTCTCACAGTTACTACTATTGAGCAAGGTACCACATATGGCAGAGTTCATGTTGTTTGGCTTGGCTTGGTTTTTATAAATTTCTCTGATTTCCAATGGCCAACTTGATGGCACAAGACACGCTCCAAAGGATTCAAACTTTCTTTTTTCTCTGATTCAGAAATGCCTTTTTTTTTTTGGTGGTGTTGAAAAAGAAGGGGGGAAAGGCTATAAGATTAGCATCCAGGTAGTCCTGGACTTACCAAAGTTCATTTAGTGACCGTTCAAAGTTACGACGGCACTGGGGAAAGTGACCTATGACCGTTTTTCACCCTTACAACCATGGCACCATCCCCATTTTCACATGATCAAAATTCAGACGTTCGGCAACGGACTCATATTTACGACGGTTTGGAGTGTCCTGGGGATCACAATTTTGCGACCTTCTGACAAGCAAAGTCAATGGGGGAGCCAGATTCACTTAACAGCCGTGTGACTAACTTAACAAGCGCAGTGATTCACTTAACGACTGTGGCAAGAAAGCTTGCAAAATGGGGCAACATTCATTTAACCACAGCCTTGCTTAGCCATCAACAGTTTGGGTTCCATTGTCCTCACAAGTCAAGGACTAACTATGACAAGTCAACGCGAACACAAAAACTCATTGTGTCAAGCAGAATGTTGCGCTCGTTGGCTTAATTCTGAGAGCAATTATGTTTTACACATCTGTAATGGGAGCCAAGACAATGCGTTGTAATTTACGGCTGAAATTTGCACAGTGTTGGCTCTTGAGGGTTTTTTTTATTGGTTGGTTGGTTTGTTTTTTTAATTTTGGTTTTGCTTTATTGGGCAAAACAGAGGGAGAAAAGACACACACACACAAAGAGAGACCCATATATAAGTTAAAATGATGAAAAGGCAATAACAACAGTATAAATAATATATAAGTTCTTCTCGTGCATATAGAGACGTATATCCACAATTTTTTTTTAAAGTTTCAGTAAAAATCGCCATGTTTCATTGTAATCATTGATCTAGAATTTACAGCTATGTTTTATTGCAATCATCCACAAATAATATAATATAATATAATATAATATAATATAATATAATAATAATATAATATAATATAATATAATATAATACAATACAATACAATACAATACAATACAATACAATACAATACAATACAATACAATACAATACAATACAATACAATACAATACAATACAATACAATACAATACAATATAATATAATATAATATAATATAATATAATATAATATAACAACAGAATTGGAAGGGACCTTGGAGGCCTTCTAGTCCAACCCCCTGCCCAGGCAGGAAACCCTACACCATCTCAGTCAGATGGTTATCCAACATTTTCTTAAAAATTTCCAGTGTTGGAGCATTTGCAACTTCTGCAGGCAAGTTGTTCCACTGATTAATTGTTCTAACTGTTAGGAAATTTCTCCTTAGTTCTAAGTTGCTTCTTTCCTTGATCAGTTTCCACCCATTGCTTCTTGTCCTGCCCTCAGGTGCTTTGGAGAATAGTTTGACTCCCTCTTCTTTGTGGCAGCCCCTGAGATATTGGAAGACTGCTATCGTGTCTCCCCTAGTCCTTCTTTTCATTAAACTAGACATACCCAGTTCCTGCAACCGTTCTTCATATGTTGTTAACCTCCAGTCCCCTAATCATCTTTGTTGCTCTTCTCTGCACTCTTTCTAGAGTGTGAAAAAATCAATGATCAATGATTACAATGAAACATGGCGATTTTTACTGAAACTAAAAAAAAAATTGTGGATATACGTCTCTATATGCACAGCTGCAATATGATTTACAAGTCATTCAAAAGTAGCAAATAGCATCAGGTTTA
Source organism: Ahaetulla prasina (assembly GCF_028640845.1). Lineage (NCBI taxonomy): Eukaryota > Metazoa > Chordata > Lepidosauria > Squamata > Colubridae > Ahaetulla > Ahaetulla prasina. Next base: position 5,221,772 of record NC_080545.1, read on the forward strand.
ATCCCCTGAGGAATGAGGGCCATAAATTTATCTTAATCACAGGAAGCGCTAATTTCTGGCAATAATCAAAGCCCAGAGAAACTACTTCCATCGTCCTGCTGTCAATTTCCATGTGATAGATGTGTCGTTCAAAGGAACGGAGAGCATCTGAAAAGATTTGGATCTGATTATGAAATTTGCGTCATTGCGTCGGCAGATAACCGCCCGGCCGCCCTGTTTCGGGTGACCCGCTCTCTCCTACATCAGGAGGTGCGGGATGACCCTTTGCAGGGACGAGCCGAGGAGTTTAGTGGTTATCTATACGATAAAATCGTTCAGCTGAGGGACGGTCTGGACCGAATTTGGGATGATCCAAGCGAGGGAGAGGAGGCACGTCTTGTTGAGCACATTTGGGATGAGTTTGACCCTGTGGCTCCCGAGGACGTGGACAGGTTGTTGGGGAGGCTTCACGGCACGACATGTTTACTGGACCCGTGCCCTTCCTGGCTGGTACTGGCCACTCAGGCGGTGACACGAGGCTGGCTCCAGAGGATTATCAACGCTTCTTTGTTGGATGGGGGTTTTCCTGCCGCCTTGGAAGGGGGGGTGGTGAGACCCCTCCTTAAAGCCCTCTTTGGACCCAGCTATTTTGGCTAATTATCGTCCAGTCTCCAACCTTCGCTTTGTTGCGAAGGTTGTAGAAAATGCCGTGGTAGCGACAGCTGCCCCAACACCTGGATGAAGATGTCTATCTAGACCCGTTCCAGTCCGGCTTCCGACCCGGATACAGCACGGAGACAGCTTTGGTCGCATTGGTGGATGATCTCTGGAGGGCCAGGGACAAGGGATATTCCTCTGCCCTGGTCCTATTAGACCTCTCAGCGGCGTTCGATACCATCGATCATGGTATCCTGCTGCGCGGTTGGAGGATTGGGAGTGGGAGGCACCGTATATCGGTGGTTCTCCTCCTATCTCTCCGACCGTCGCAGACGGTGTTGACAGGGGCAGAGGTCACCGCGAGGGGCCTCACTTGTGGGGTCCCTCAGGGTCGATTCTCTCGCCCTGCTGTTCAACATCTACATGAAGCCGCTGGGTGAGATCATCAGTGGTTTCGGGTGAGATACCAGCAATGCGCTGATGACACTCAGCTGTACTTTTCCACCCGGACCACCCCAATGAAGCTGTTGAAGTGCTGTCCCGGTGTTTGGAGGCTGTACGGGTCTGGATGGGGAGAAACAGGCTCAAGCTTAATCCCTCCAAGGCGGAGTGGCTGTGGATGCGGCACCCGATTCAGTCAGCTGCAGCAGCGGCTGGCTGTTGGTGGCGAGTTACTGGCCCCAAAGGATAGGGTGCGCAACTTGGGTGTCCTTCTGGATGATCGGCTGTCGTTTGAAGATCATTTGACGGCCGTCTCAGGAGGGCCTTCCACCAGGTTCGCCTGGTCCGGCAGTTGCGCCTTCCTTGATCGGGATGCCTTATGCACGGTCACTCATGCGCTCGTTACCTCTCGCTTGGATTACTGTAATGCTCTCTACATGGGGCTCCCCTGAAGTGCGCTCGGAGGCTTCAGTTAGTCAGAATGCAGCTGCGCGGGTGATAGAGGAGCTACGTGGCTCCCATGTAACACCGCTCCTCGCAGACTGCACTGGCTGCCTGTGGCCTTCGGGTGCACTTTAAGGTGTTGGTTACGACCTTTAAAGCGCTCCATGGCTCGGGACCTGGGTACTTACGGGACCGCCTGTTGCCACCATCAGCCTCCAACCGACCGGTGCGCTCCCACAGAGGGACTTCTCAGGGTGCCGTCCGCCAAACAATGTCGGCTGGCGGCCCCAGGAAGGGCCTTCTCTGTGGGGCTCCCACACTCTGGAACGAGCTTCCCCGGGCTTCGCCAAATTCCTGACCTTCGGACATTTCGTCATGAACTCAAGACTCACCTTTTTATCCAGCGGGCTGGCTTAAATTGGGATTTTAAATTTTAAATTTATTAATTTTAAATGGGGTTTTAGTAGAGTAAATTTTAATCATTGGGCTAATTTAAATAAGTTTTTTAAAATTGGATTTTAAATTTGTATATTGTATTGCTGGTTTTTATTATGCCTGTACACCGCCCTGAGTCCTTCGGGAGAAGGGCGGTATAAAAATTAAATAAAATAATAATAAATAATAATAAAATTTCCTCATGTTTTTTTTTAAAAGACAAGATGCAGAATCATGAACGAACACCTCAGCATATAAAATATTCTGGGGGGGGGATGGATCTAAGGTTAAGCTGATCACAACCTCCAAATAATTGGATGAGGCAAGTTGTGGGAAGACTTCAATGAATTTCAGGGTGTTTTAATTTCCTAGCATCACTCAGGAGGCTTTGACAGTTTCTTGTTGCTTGTTGTTGAATAAAAATAGGAATAGAATAGAATAGAATAGAATAGAATAGAATAGAATAGAATAGAATAGAATAGAATAGAATAATAGAGTTGGAAGGGACCTTGGAGGTCTTCTAGTCCAACTCCCTGCTTAGGCAGAAAACCCTACACCACTTCAGAAAAAATTGTAATCCAATCTCTTCTTAAAAGCTTCCAGTGTTGGAGCATTCACAACTTCTGGAGGCAGATTGTTCCACTGGCTAATTGTTCTCACTGTCAGGAAATTTCTCCTTAGTTCTAAGCTGCTTCTCTCCTTGATGAGTTTCCATCCTTTGCTTCTTGTCCTGCCCACAGAGAATAGCTTGACTCCCTCTTCTTTGTGGCAACCCCTGAGATATTGGAACACAGCTATCATGTCTCCCCTAGTCCTTCTTTTTATTAAACTAGACATACCCAGCTCCTGCAACCGTTCTTCGTATGTTTCAGCCTCCAGTCCCATAATCCTCTTGGTTGCTCTTCTCTGCACTCTTTCTAGAGTCTCAACATCTTTTTTACATCGTGGCGACCAAAACTGGATGCAGGATTCCAAGTCTGGCCTTACCACATTTGGTCAGTTGGTCAGTTGCTAAATCATGTCTGATCCTTTGTGACCTCAAAGTCCAGTCTATGACTGTAATAAACTGAATTGATTGATTGATTGATCGATCGATCGATCGAAAGTCCAGCTGCCTCTTGAAAAAGCACTTTTGGGGCTACCATGATCTGGATGATTGAGAATCCCCAAAATATTCTATGGAATATTTCAACCAGAATATGCAGAAAATAGGCTCATTTGTATGCTTTTCAATCTCTTTCTTTCTTTCTTTCTTTCTTTCTTTCTTTCTTTCTTTCTTTCTTTCTTTCTTTCTTTCTTTCTTTCTTTCTTTTTCTTTCTCTTCTCTTTCTTCTCTTTCTTTTTTTCTTCTCTTTCTTTTTTCTTCCTTTTCTTTTCTTTCTTCTTCCTTCTTCCTCCCCTCCTTCCTCTTTCTTTCTTTCTTTCTCTTTTTTTCTTTCCTTCTTTCCTTCCTTCCTTCCTTTCTTCCTTCCTTCCTTCTTTCCTTCCTTCCTTCCTTTCTTCCTTCCTTCCTTCCTTCCTTCCTTTTCTTCCTTCTTTCTTTTTTGTATGTATAATTTGCTACAGGAAGATTCCCTGAACTGTTTTCTTTTGTTTTGCAAAATTTTTATTTTTCCATAATAATTCCCACAATTTGACCAGTGTACAATACAATCACTTATCCAACAATCAGTCCTATACTCAAATTATACTCAATCAGGGCTGCTCGACTGCCACTCCCCCCTTTAATCCTTTCTTCCCTTCTCATCCTTCTTAAACTTAAACTGAACTGTTTTCTGTTAGTGCTATCCGATTCCTTCTAATTTGACTTTCAGGTCAACTACTTCCCAATCTAAAATATGTTACGTTTGATCTCGATCTGAAATTGCAGCCCGTCCCATTTGCAAACCAAAGAGAGACCCCCCCCCCACAAAGCAAAAAAAAACCAAAAACTGCCACGCATTTGCAATCCAGACCAGCATTTCCTCACAATTGTGGTGGTGGATTTTTGTCTGTGTGTGATGTGGCCTTTATGCCTTGTTTATTTGTTTATTTTATTTTATTTTTTAAAAAAAAAAGAGAGAGAGGAAAAATAGCTCAGTGGAAGCCCATTTTGAAGTCTGACTTTTGACGTTGAGCGTATTCACTGGAACATTCTCCTCGGGGCTGATTTATGTTAAAAAATGTATGGAAAGATTTAAACTTTTATCGTGAATTAGTCAGTGGAACATACTGAGTAGCTGCCAACCATCTGTGTGTTCTGCGCTATCCAAGCTGTGAACCGTATTTTGATATAAACAATCGTATTGGAGTTCTCTAGAAGACGGCCACATTTCTGTCAGTTGAGAAGGTTGATCAATATTTGGTTTTCTCATCTCGGTCCTTCCTTGTCCGTAGGCATCGTCCACACACCTTTTTTCCCCCACCCAATTTCTATTTTTTGCTCAATTTCTCAGCCACTTGGCTATTTTGCTCTCCTGACGTCTTGTTTCCTGGCTTCCTTCCAAATCCTTAGAAGAAGAAGAAAAAAAAATGGGATTTATAATAATTGCTTGTCAAGCTAAGTGTGGGCAGAATGCTTCTGGAGGTTCAAAGCACTTCATCCCGACTTAATACTAGTAACCTTCCCCCCCCCCCCAAACTTGGCTATTTTAGGATGGGCGGACATCAACTCCCAGAATTCCCTGCTGGTTGCGGAATTCTGGGAATGGATATCCGCCAGGGGTGGGCTGCCACAGAGAGGAAGGGGGTCAAGCTGTTTTCCAAGGCACCCGAAGGCCAGACAAGGAACAATGGATGGAAACTGATCAATTCAACCTAGAAATATGGAGAAATTTTCTGATCGTGAGAACAATCAACCAATGGAAATTCAGAAGTTGTGGGAGGTTTATCACTTGGAAGCTTTCAAGAAGAGACTGGACTGCCATCTGTCAGAAATGATTTAGGGTCTCCTGCTTTGGCGGGGGGTTGGGCTAGATGACTTACAAGGTCCCTTCCAACTCTGTTAATCCGTTAAAAACCCTATGTATTAGCATGTTAGCCACAATTATTGCAATTTTACTAATGAAAGGAGGAAGACTTGATGTGAGACACACAATGGCCTTCTGATCGTTCCTGATTTTGGAATAATATGCATCCAGAGATCGATTCTGCTCCCGCCATTTTGAGTTTCTGCAAATTGTTGAAAACCTGATTCTGGTTTTTTTTTATACGGAGGGAAGAGTTTTGGTTACATATACTTTTTTTTTTCCTGCCTTACGGATTATCTTCCATTTTGGCTGTACCTTCATTTCTTTTGCATATGGCTCTTCAAATCATTATGGTGTCGGGAGCCCCAAAACTGGAGTATCAAATTAAATTAAATTCATAGAAGGTATATAAATCAGCTTCAAAAGAAAGAATAGAAGGAAAAAGGAAAGAAGGAAAGAAGGAAAGAAAGAAGGAAAGAAGGAAGGAAGGAAGGAAGGAAGAAGGAAGGAAGGAAGGAAGGAAGGAAGGAAACCTGCATTTCTACATGTGATATACTTTAATTTTAAGTTTTCTCTCTGCGTTGTGCATGCTGAGTTTCTTTGATGAATAATACGAACTCAGAATGTAGATTAATTCAAGATTAAATTTGCTACATAAATGCAGTTGTTGAGCTCTCTGAACGTGAGGAATGGAGTAAGCGAGATCATTAAGTGTTTTATTTCTAAATCTTTGCAATGGTTTGCTTTATTTTTATTTCAGTCCGTTGGAGTCAGGGGAAGGGGTGGGATTCAGCCGGTTCAAACCGGTTCGTGCGAACCAGTAGTTGCAACTTGCGAGTTGCCGCCCACCCAACTGGGCACAATCCTGTCCTTTATCACTGTGTTTTGTGATGCCGCATGGATGTTACAGATGAGCAAATTGTCATGTTTTTGACATGCGCAAGGCGCGCATGCTCCCATTTTCAATTCTGACCCAACCGGTTTGTTAAATTAGGTGAAGTCCACCTCTGGTCAGGGGTAACTCTTGAAAATGAACAACATCAAAAAAAAAAACCCCACCAAACAATGATGTTTTAAACCAGAAGTAGGTTTCCATTATATGCTTTTCCCAAACACAGCTTCTTGTATTACCGTGGAGTTCGCTTAAAAAATATTCCGGCAGAACTGTGGTTTGGAGGAAGATCAACCAAACGCACACATCAAGAGACATTTTAAAAGAAAAAAATAATGGGGGATATATAATTCACATGTTCGTTGAATTCTGAGATGGCCTGAAGCAATTCCTTGACTCTTGAAATTTTATATCTGTCTCAACTATTTTATGCAATTGTCATTGCTCCCAAGAAGAGATGTTCAAACGTCACAATCATAAATGCTCTTTCTTTGCTGTTAGTTGCGAAGTCGTGTCCAACCCATCGCGACCTCATGGACCACGTTCCTCCAGGCCTTCCTGTCCTCTACCATCCTCTGGAGTCCATTTAAGCTCACGCCGACTGCTTCAGTGACTCCATCCAGCCACCTCGTTCTCTGCCGTCCCCTTCTTCTTTTGCCCTCAATCTTTCCCAGCATTAGGCTCTTCTCCAGTGAGTCCTTCCTTCTCATTACGTGGCCAAAGTATTTGAGTTTCATCTTCAGGATCTGGCCTTCTGAAGAGCAGTCAGGGTTGATCTCCTCTAGGACTGACTTGTTTGTTTGCCTTACTGTCCAAGGGACTCACAGGAGTCTTCTCCAGCACCAGAGTTCAATGCTCTTTCTATCCAAGTACAATACAATAATAACCTGGCTAACAATTTCTCAAATATCCCTTGGATTCAGTGGGCCACATTAACAGAGTTCTGAAATATTCTATACCACCACTTTATACCAGTGTGTCGTGTCCCGCTCCTCCACTGATGACTGGGTCAGGGAAATCTGAATCAGGCGTGCCTCTGCAGCTCTGCCAAAGTCCTAGCAAAGTTCTCAAGGCAGGCAGGAGACCAGAAAGTGACTTCAGCAAGATATGTTTAGACTTTGCCTGACTCAGAGAATGCCAGAAAGCAGATCCTTTATATAGGCCATGGGGTGTGGCTCCATGACTCAGCACTTATCCAGGCCTGCCCATCCCCTCCTTCTGTCGCCGCCACCTATCAATTCTTCTGAAGCGAGGGTCACTCCAGTCTGCAGCTGTTGGCAATTGACCTTCCTCAGGCTCACATGCTGTGGGGGAGTGGGAGTGGTCTAGTTGCTCCGTTTGCCTGGACATGGAGCCAGAGCTGGGGGCTGGAGGTACTTCTTCCTCCTCAGCCTGTCTGGGCATGGAGCCAGGGCCGGGAGGCATACTAGGACATTCCTCAGCGTTTGGAAGCAGATAAGACAGGCCCGGCTGCGGTAAAAGCGGGCGAGACACAACACAGTGATGGCTAAACTTTTTCGCACCAAGTGCTTAAAGCACGCATGTACGTGCGTGAATGCGCAGGTGTGCGCCCAAACCCTCAACATGCAATGCGCATGCGGGCCCCGTGAATGTGCCCTGCCCCCGTGCATATGCGTCTGGCCCTCTGCACATGGCCCACCCCCGTGCATGCACAGCAGAGACCTGAAGACCAGCTGGCCAGTGGGAGGTGTGCGGCGCATGCATGGTGGAGCTGAACTGGGGCAACGGCTTGCATGCCTACAGAGCGAGCACTGCATGCCACCCCTGGCATGAGTTTCATAGGTTCGCCATCACAGCTTTATACTATGACAATAATTGCTCAAAAATAACAATTGTGGTTCTATTTTTTTTCCCCCTTCTCTCTGCATGTTTGAATGTATGCAGGTGACTCAGAGTCCAAAAACTGGCAAGAAAAAAACTGCAGTGACATGGGAGCTTATATCTTTAATTTGATCCATGGGTAGATGTTTAACTTTTTCCATTGCCTGTTTGCTTTGGCATATCTTGGGCATTGTTGCCACCACAAACAACAGGACTCATCTACTTGAAATGATATGTGCAACTATTTGCTATATAAACCTCAAGGAATAACTGTTGGTTAATATACGTGCAGAGAAAATGAGTTTTTTTCCAGTTCAATTTTATTACAGCCCTAAGACTTATTTAGTATAAGCCAAATACTAAATAAAAGCCATATTGCATCTATCTGTCTGTCTGTCTGTCTGTCTGTCTGTCTGTCTGTCTGTCTGTCTGTCTGTCTATCTATCTATCTATCTATCTATCTATCTATCTATCTATCTATCTATCTATCTATCTTTCATTTAGCTATCTATCATCTATTATCTGTCTATCATCTAATATCTATCTATCATCTATCTATCTCTCTATCTGTCTGTCTCTGTCTGTCTATCTATCTATCTATCTATCTATCTATCTATCTATCTATCTATCTATCGCTCTAGCTAGCTAGCTAGCTGTCATCTTTCTCTCTCACACACACACACACTCTTTCTCTCTAGCTATCTATCATCTATAATAATAACAGAGTTGGAAGGGACCTTGGAGGTCTTCTAGTCCAACCCCCTACCCAGGCAGGAAACCCTACACCATTTCAGACAAATGGTTATCCAACATTTTCTTAAAAATGTCAATCTCTATCTATCTATCATCTATTATCTATCTATCCATCTATCTATCAATCATAGCAGCCAATTTGGTCTAGTGGTTAAGGTATCAAGCTTACAAATTGAGAGACTGTAAGTTCTTATTCCTTCTTAACCACGAAAGCCGGTTGGGTGACTTTGGGCCAATCACCGGAAGACGGGGAGTTCTAGTCCCTCCTTAGGCAGGAAAGGGAACTGGGTGGCTTTGGGCCAATCACCAGGCGAGAGGGAGTTCTAGTCCCGCTTTAGCCATGAAAGCCAGCTGGGTGACTTTGGGCCAATCACTGTCTCTCTCAGCTCAAATCATCTCACAGGCTTCTTGTTGTGAGGAAAATAGGAAGAGGAAGTTGTGTTGTATATATTCACCACCCTGAGTTATTTGCAAAAATAATTAAGGCGGGATACAAACTAATAATAATAATATACAGGCATAGATATAAGTGCAAAATCTGTAGGGTCAATGTAAAGTTTATATCCGGTGGGCTTTCCCAACTTTTTTTTTTTTAACCAGAAGCAACACATTTCTGTTACGTATTGGTTACCGTATTGTTAATCCCGTCCACTTTGCTCACCTTTGCATTGTATGCAGTAAAAAATCAAAAAAATCTTCTTTTTTCCACGGTCTCAAATATGATCCGCTTCGTCTTTGTTTCAGACCAGGGGACAGTGCAGAAGGTGGTGGCGCTGCCCAGTAACTCATCGACAGATGGAGAGTTGATTTTAGAAGAACTGGAAGTCTTTAAGGTTGGTCTCTCTCGAGATTCTTCTTCGTTCTTTTTTTTTTCTTCTCCCCTCATCAAAATACTTTCATCTAACAAGCAGGCAAACAGACTGCCAAAAGGAGCAGGCAAATGACCACATATATAAGCCACTGTAAAAGTTTGCAGTCCAGAAGTGATATAAACCCGGTTCGTATTGGTTCAAGCAAATTGGTAGCAGAGATTGTGGATGGAGTGGAGTGGGAATGGAGATTTTGCAGTATCCTTTCCCTAGAGTGGGGTGGGAATGGGGATTTTACAGTATCCTTCCCCTGGAGTGGGTGGGAATGGGGATTTTACAGTATCCTTCCCCTGGAGTGGGGTGGGAATGGGGATATTGCAGTATCCTTCCCCTGGAGTGGGGTGGGAATGGGGATTTTGCAGTATCCTTCCCCTGGAGTGGGGAGGGAATGGGGATTTTGCAGTATCCTTCCCCTGGAGTGGGTGGGAATGGGGATTTTACAGTATCCTTCCCCTGGAGTGGGTGGGAATGGGGATTTTACAGTATCCTTCCCCTGGAGTGGGTGGGAATGGGGATTTTACAGTATCCTTCCCCTGGAGTGGGGAGGGAATGGGGATTTTGCAGCATCCTTCCCCTGGAGTGGGTGGGAATGGGGATTTTACAGTATCCTTCCCCTGGAGTGGGGTGGGAATGGGGATTTTACAGTATCCTTCCCCTGGAGTGGGGTGGGAATGGGGATTTTGCAGTCTCTTTCCCTGGAGTGGGTGGGAATGGGATTTTGCAGTATCCTTCCTGGAGTGGGTGGGAATGGAGATTTTACAGTATCCTTCCCTGAGTGGGTGGGAATGGGGATTTTACAGTATCCTTCCCTGGGTGGGGTGGGAATGGGGATTTTGCAGTATCCTTCCCTGGAGTGGGTGGGAATGGGATTTTGCAGCATCCTTCCTGGAGTGGGTGGAATGGGGATTTTACAGTATCCTTCCCTGGAGTGGGAATGGGGATTTTGTATCCTTCCCTGGAGTGGGTGGGAATGGGGATTTTGCAGTCTCTTTCCTGGGTGGGGTGGGAATGGGATTTTGCAGTATCCTTCCCTGGAGTGGGTGGGAATGGGATTTTACAGTATCCTTCCCTGAGTGGGTGGGAATGGGGATTTTACAGTATCCTTCCTGGAGTGGGTGGGAATGATTTTACAGTATCCTTCCCTGGAGTGGGAGGAATGGGGATTTTGCAGCATCCTTCCTGGAGTGGGAATGGGGATTTTACAGTATCCTTCCCTGGAGTGGGTGGGAATGGGATTTTATGTATCCTTCCCCTGGAGTGGGGAGGGAATGGAGATTTGGCAGTATCCTTCCCCTGGAGTGGGGTGGGAATGGGGATTTTGCAGTATCCTTCCCCTGGAGTGGGGTGGGAATGGGGATTTTACAGCATCCTTCCCCTGCCATGCCCACCAAGCCACACCCACAGAACCGGTAGTAAAAGAAATTGAAGCCCACCAGTGCGACCCCTGCCCTACTCTTTTGGTGGGTCTGTTAAAAGAGAGGTTGCATTCGTATTGATCTCGTGAGTTTGGGTTTCTCCAAGGGAGGAAAAGCACACTTGCAATATTTTACACTCCGCTTTAAATCACTTGTTTTTCATTAAATTGTCAGCCTGGCTTAAAGAATTTTGATAGAGTTCCCCTCCCCCCACCTCCTTTCCAAGTTCTAACAGCTGCCACCAGATCTGAATTTCTCTTTGTTTACATCGTGATTATCCTCTTGCAGTAGGATGTCAAATATTCTGTGTCTAATTTGTGTGCCTATGTCTTAATTTATAAGGTTTCTGACAATAAGATCTTTTTTTAAAAAAAAAAGCCAACTGACTATTTTCTTTCTTTATAACCCAAAAAGTTTCCGATATTGGCCTCAAATAGCTGAAGCGCTAAAGAAATGATTTAGGAAGAAAACTCAGAGCAAGATTCACATTATAGTTTAACAGAATAACAGAGTTGAAAAGGATCTTGGAGCAACCCCCGTCTGAGGCAGGAAGCCTTATATCAGTGATGGCTAACCTTTTGCCATTGCGTGCTAGGTGGGGGGGCAGGGGGGGTCGCGCGCGTGCGTGTGTGTCCACACCCATAATTCTTTGCGCCCCGGCCCCATGCATGCATGCATGACCCCTTCTCCCCCCCATTTCTGGCATGCAATGGCCCGGTAGGCCTGTTTTTCTCTCTCACCTGGCTCCAGAGCCTCTCTATGAGTTCGGGGAGGGCAAAAACAGCCTTCCTTCCCCACCCCCTGGAGGCCCTCCAGAGTTAGAAACGGCCTATTTGCCAATTTCCGGTTGGACAGGAAGTGACCTTTTTTGCTGTCCCCGGCCTCCAGAGACTCCTAGAGATGCTCTGGAGACCAGGGACAGCAAAAAATGTCACTTCCTGTCCAATCAAAAGTGCCGTTTCTCACCTCTGGAGGGCCTCTGGGGGGGGAAGGCTGTTTTCGCCCTCCCCAGACTCATAGAGAGGCTCTGGAGCCAGGTGAGAGAGAAAAACGGGTCTTCCCCACCACCCCTTAGGCCCTCCGGAGGCAGGAAATAGCCTGTTTCCCTATTTCTGGTGGGCCCAGAAGGCACAAAAATGTGCACGCTGGAACTGAGCTCATGTGCCCACCGGTATGGCTACACGTGCCACCTGGAGCACATGTGACATAGGTTTGCCATCATGGCCCTATACCATTCCAGAAAATTGCTGTCCAATCTGTTCTTGAAAACTTCCAGCGTTGGAGCATCCACAACTTCTGGAGACAAGTTGTTCTACTGATTAATTGTTCTCACTGTCAGGAAATTTCTCCTAGTGTTGTGCCTCACTCGCCCCCCCCCCTGCAGCCAGGCTCCTCTTATCTCCTGCCGGACGCTGATAGTGCTGAAGAATGTCCTGGCATGCCTCCAGCCCCCAGCCCTGGCACCATGCCCGGACAAACCGAACAAACAAACCTCCCTCTGATAGCATGTGCGCCTGAAGCCAGCCACGAGCTGGGATTACCAACAGCTGGAGACGAAACGATGCAATGGATAGATCCATGCTTCTGGAGAATGGAGAGGTGACGTCAGCAAAAGGAAGGGAGGGGCAGGCCTGGATAAGTGCTGAGTCACGGAGCCACACCCCATGGCCTATATAAAGGAGCTGCTTTTTGGCATTCTCTGAGTCAGGCAAAGTCTAACTTGGATTGCTGAAGTCACACCTTGGATTCCTGCCTGCCCTGAGGACTCTGATAGGACTTTGGCAGAGCTGCAGAGGCACGCTTGATACGGACTTCCCCGACCCGGCCATCAGAGGAGGAGTGGGACACGAGATTTAGGTTGCTTCCATCCATTGCTTCTTCTCCTGCTTTTCTGGTGCTTTGTGGAATAGGTTGACTCCCTCTTCTTTGATATTGGAACCCTTCAAAGACCCAATTCATGGACTTTGATTAGGTAGTTGGAAGTCCACAGATGAAGGGCTACTTGCTGATTTCTGTGTGAACTGTTACTGGAACCAGTAACATCCATCATTTGGCAGTTTTTGCATCCAAGTCATAATTTATAAATATAAATCTATAAAATTTATAAATATAATTTATAAAAAAACGATGTGGAGACTCTAGAAAGATTGCAGAGAAGAGCAACAAAGATGATTAGGGGACTGGCGGCTAAAACATAGGAAGAACGGTTGCAGGAACTGGGTATGTTTAGTTTAATGAAAAGAAGGACTAGGGGAGACATGATAGCAGTCTTCCAATATCTCAGGGGTTGCCACAGAGAAGAGGGAGTCGGGCTGTTCTCCAAAGCACCTGAGGAAAGAACAAGAAGCAATGGGTGGAAACTAATCAAGGAGAGAAGCAACTTAGAACTAAGGAGAAATTTCCCGACAGTTAGGACAGTTAATAAGTGGAACAACTTGCCTGCAGAAGTTGTAAATGCTCCAACACTGGAAATCTTTAAGAAAATGTTGCATAGCCATTTGTCTGAAATGGTGTAGGGGGGCAGGGGGTTGGACTAGAAGACCTCCAAGGTCCCTTCCAACTCTGTTGTTATGTTATGTTATGTTATGTTGTTATGTTATGTTATGTTATGTTATGTTATGTTATGTTATGTTATGTTATGTTATGTTATGTTATGTTATGTTATGTTATGTTAAGAAAAGTAGACCCAAAGAAGCTAAAACTGATTTTTTTAAAAAATCCTCTTCCACGTTCCCAAGCTCAGATTGGACTGCAACAGCTACAGCCTGAGTTCCTGGGGAGAAAAGAGAAATTAAAGTACCAGAAAATGACTCAAGATTCTTTTTGAGTCAAGCCGGATTTGGCCTCTTTCACATCCCACTTCTCCGGTTTTAAGACCCTTTGGGAGAATTCCTTTTCTCCCCCTCAAAATTCCCATGCTCCTAGGGAGTAGGATGAAGCTACCGCAGAAAGAAAGAGAAGGAAAAATAATTTCCTTTTTAATACAGCCACGTTTCCGCAGATGACAAAGACAAAGTGAGTTTAGGATGTGTTGAAGGAAGCTTATAATTTTTTTTTGGGGGGGGAGGATTTTCTTATTCTCTAAGGCACCATAGCGCAGGACAAGAAGTAACAGGGGGAAGCTTGTCAAAGAGATATTCGACTTAGAAGTAGAGAGAAATATGAAGAAGTGATAGGGAAAGATTTAGAGTGTGCCGAAATGGATAAGTTAACAAAAGAAATCAAAGAGAAAGAAGAGACCGATTATTATACAATCTGGAATCAATGGTATGAATGGCTTGAATCTAGAAATAAAGGAGGAAAATAAAGGGGAGAAACTAGAAGGTATAGAATGTATTAGGAATGTATAATATGTAAATAATAAATATATAAGAATCTAGAAAAGCAAAGCTATTAAGATTAGAAAAAAAGGAATAGCGATGAAAAGGGAGAAACAATAAGCGCAAGAAGTATGTAAGATAAGGTATAAAAATGTATAAATTTAATTTTTATAAGTCACAGGGATTATAGAGTAATAAGGGATAATGGGCCAAGAAAGATAAAAAGATTATAAAGGGAATTGGGAGAAAATGTAAACATTAGGAAATCTCCGCTGCGAAACAGTTGTAAAAAGGGAATGTATGTTATGTGTTTTGTATTTGTTATGTTCTGTTGTGTTATAAATAAACAAATAAGTAGAGAGAAATTTTCTGATATTAATGTCATGGTTCTGACTAACAAACCCAAGCAAATCAGAACTCTGAGGCTAGAGACTTCCTCAAAGAACTTCTTTATTGGATACATCATAGTGGCACGGTCAAAAGCGAAACCAACTCTAAAAGTTTCCCGCGGTTTCAGTATCATTAAAATAAGAAATAACTCCCTTCCCCAACAGGTCACGTTGGCTAATTAGGTTAATTGGTGGGCTCTCTAGGCACTCCTCCCCATCTCTATCTATCACCTGTAGAGATGACCTTGGTTCTCTCACAGGAGAAAAATCTGTGTTGTGCCTAGCAAAGCATTCCATCGTCCTTCCCTCCCTCCCCACTCTGTACTGCAACTGAGGAATAGAAAAACGGCTTCTGCCAGGTTCGAATCAATGGAATAACTTACCTCCTGGGGTTGTGGGTGCTCCATCGCTGAAAGTTTTCAAAAGCACAGTAGTGGCCAAAATTGTGGAAACCTTTTGGGGAAAGTGTATTTTCTAAAACTAGTTAATAACACCACTTTTTTTTGGGGGGTGGAGTAGTACCATAAAATTATTTATCAATGGAAAGATCATTTAATCAAGAATGTAATGCAATAACTTTTATGAAGGATTTGCTATTAGAATAACAGTTACAGTATAAAGAAGAAAAGTGAACCAAATAGAAAAAATGAGATATACAAAAATTATCACCATGTCAGTGAATACTTTGTTGGGTAACCTTTAGCATGAATGACAGCCTTACAACGTCTTCCCATGGAGTGAACCAAGTCTTTGAGTTCCGCAGCTGTTATCATGTGAAACCAAGATTGAAAGATGGCTTCCATTAACTGGGTTTTATCGCTGTGTCGCTTCTGACTAACAAGTTTCTTTAGTTGGCTCCACAGATGTTCAATTGGATGAAGGTCTGGGCTATTCCCAGGCCATTCCAGCAGTGGAAAAGGATTATCTTGAAACTCCAAAAAAAATTGGTGTCATTATTTATTTATTTATTTTATTTATTTATTGTTTCAATTTCTATACCGCCCTTTTCCCAAAGGACTCTGGGCGGTTTACAGCCAAAGTAAAAACAATTAGTACAATTTTTAAAACCAGTTTAAAAGAAAATGTAGAGTTGGTTGAAGATTTAAAACCGATAAAATCCATTATTAAAACCCCATTAGGCCAGTCCTGCACGATAAAACAGAAATGTTTTCAGCTCACGTCGAAAGGTCCGAAGATCAAGGAGTTGGCGGATACCTGGTGATAGCTTGTTCCAGAGGGTTGGTGCCCCCACAGAGAAGGCCCTCCCCCTGGGGGAGTTTAATTAGCCATTAAACCTCTAAAATACACTTTTCCCAAAAGGTGTCCACTATTTTGGTGACTACTGTAGAGTGGACAACCATTCAACTAGGATGGCACAAGGCCTCCTACCTTGGGTAGGAGGTTGGACTAGAATAGGGGTCTCCAAACCTCACTCTGTGGCTTCATACTGGGCCATGACACATTGGGTACTGCGCTGTGCAAGTGGCAGGCGAGCATGTGAAGCACGATTTGCAAAACTGGCAGGTGCTCAAACATCCCCTCTTCTCTCCCCCCACCATCACTGGTCCACAGAGCTGGAAAGGGTTGGGGACCTCTGGACTAGAAGAACTTCGACGTCCTTTTGAGTCCTATGATTGTAAGATGGGACAAGTGCTGAAGACAGTGGGAGGGGGAGTCTGGAAATCACACTATAATTAGATTATCATTCAGTGTGTGGGTGAACTGAGGAGCTGGCGGGTTTTGCAATCCCTCGGAAGTTCTTTCCAGGGGAAAAATATATATATCTGGAGAACTCCTTTGACATTTTCTGTCAAGCCTTCTGAAAGCTCTCCAAGAGATGACTTGGAGAACATTTCAGCGGTTTTGGCTGCCTTCCTCTCTCTCTTTCGTATCCTTATCTGCTCTTTGCTTCTTAACTCACAATGAAAATTCAGCTACAAGAAGTGTGATGGAGCAGAAGGATAAAACATGTGTGTGTGTGAGAGAGAGAGAGAAAATGAAATGAGGGGGATTTCTCTGGTCCGTGTTCAGAGAATAAATTTGCAACAGGAGGTCAGATCTGGTTTGACATTACATCAGTCGCTCAGGATTCCTGACTTCCTGACCGATTGAGAAAACCTTTAGAATAGAATAGAATAGAATTTTTATTGGCCAAGTGTGATTGGACACACAAGGAATTTGTCTTGGTGCATATGCTCTCAGTGTACATAAAAGAAAAGATACGTTCATCAAGGTACAACATTTACAACACAATTGATGATCAATATATCAATATAAATCATAAGGATTGCCAGCAACAAGTTATAGTCATACAGTCATAAGTGGAAAGAGATTAGTGATGGGAACTATGAGAAGATTAATAGTAGTGCAGATTCAGTAAATAGTTTGACAGTGTTGATGGAATTATTTGTTTAGCAGAGTGATGGCCTTCGGGAAAAAACTGTCCTTGTGTCTAGTTCACGGCCCTCTTCTTGATTCGTGCAGTATACAGGTCCTCAATGGAAGGCAAGTTGGTAGCAATTATTTTTTCTGCAGTTCTAATTATCCTCTGAAGTCTGTGTTTTTCTTGTTGGGTTGCAGAACCGAACCAGACAGTTATAGAGGTGCAAATGACAGACTCAATAATTCCTCTGTAGAATTGGATCAGCAGCTCCTTGGGCAGTTTGAGCTTACTGAGTTGGCGCAGAAAGAACATTCTTTGCTGTCCTTTTTTAATGATGTTTTTGATGTTAGCTGTCCATTTGAGATCTTGCGATATGATAGAACCCAGAAATTTGAAGGTTTCTACTGTTGATACTGTGTTGTCAGTATTGTGAGAGGTGGAAGTATGGAAGGGTTTTTCCTAAAGTCTACCACCATTTCTACGGTTTTGAGTGTGTTCAGTTCCAGATTGTTTTGGTTGCACCACAAGGCTAATCGTTCGACCTCTCGTTAGCATGTTCTGCTTGCAATTTCTTTACAGAGTCAGCCTATTGCTCCCCAACAATGTGGGAAATTGTTACTGACCCTCGGAAGGATGGAAGGCTGAGTCAATCTTAAACTGGTCAGGATCGAACTCCTGACAGTGGGCAAAATTAATCTGCAATCCTGCAATTTAACCACTGCCCCACCAGAAAGAAGAATGAGAAAGGGAAGGAAGGAAGGAAGGAAGGAAGGAAGGAAGGAAGGAAGGAAGGAAGGAAGGAAGGAAGGAAGGAAGGAAGGAAGGAAGGAAGCTCTTAAACTTATATACTGCGCTACAGTGCTTTTCAACTTTCTATAAGCAGCTTCAAGAGTCACCCTATTGCCCCCAACAATCTGGCTTCTCATTTTACCAACCTTGGAAGGACAGAAGGCTGAGTCAACCGTAAGCTGATCAGGATCGAACTCCTGGTTGTGGGCAGAGTTCGCCTGCAATCCTGCATTCCAACCACTGCCCCACCAAGAAGAAGAATGAGAAAAGCAAGAAGGGAGGGCAGGAGGGCGGGAGAAAGGAAGGAAGGAAGGAAGGAAGGAAGGAAGGAAGGAAGGAAGGAAGGAAGGAAGGAAGGAAGGGGCAAAAAAAGTCGTAAAATGGGACTAAACTCTTAAACTTAACATGTCTCAGTTATCAACATAAATTAAGTTGAGAACTACTTGTAGCGCAAAATGGGGACCAAGTAATGTGCTCTGACAACGTTCTGCTTTTCCAATGAGTTAGTGTAGTAGTAATTATTAGAAACAGGCCTCGTTTTTTTTTCTTATGGGATAATCCTGTTAATCTTTGAGCCTTGGCTATCTTCTCTTCTTGGTTATCGTATGAGTGTGTTTTACAAAGAGGGATGCATAACTGTCTTGCTAGTTTAGCAGGACGTCCCGTTAACACTTCATGTTGCTCTTTTGTCCTCTTTCCTGTTTCTAATCTTGGGCCAAAGTAGCCACAGAGAGCTGCTTCCTTGCTAGCTGGACGTGTCTTCTGAACCAGCTGGATGCAAACACAAAGTCAAACGTGCCAAAACTTCATTTGTAACGCGGACGGTTGCCTGGATAATCCAAAGCAAAGCTATGAGATTGTACGCCTTCTTCGGCATTGCTCGCAAGAACCATGAGTTATTTTCCCCCCCTCCATCCTGTTTACATGCTCATTAAATATGACCTGTGACCCAAAAGGATACGTGCTCTCATTTTTCAAAGCATAAACACCAGGATTTATATTTGAAAAGCACAAGACCGACTATCTTCAGTTCTTGATAGGCTCCTCAACTGATAGATCCATTAGGGTCAGGGTTATAAAGTTTTTTTTTTGTTTATAAAAAGTAATTTTTTTAAAAAAAAACAAGCATATAAACAAACAATACATCCTTAATCATTCAGTGTTTCATCTGAACACATATTTTGTGTCTTCTAATCCCTCCTCCCTCATTTTCATATTATATTTCTATCATACCTTTATATTTTCATTTAGATTATTACATCATTCTTCCCAAATTTAATTCATCAATTATCTATCTGTCTGTCTGTCTGTCTGTCTGTCTATCTATCTATCTATCTATCTATCTATCTAATAGAATAGAATAGAATAGAATTCTATTCTATTCTATTCTATTCTATTCTATTCTATTCTATTCTATTCTATTCTATTCTTATTCTATATAATAGAATTAGATAATATCTATCTAATCTTTATATATATCTTCTCTAACCATTGATAGAAGCGCCGTCATACTTTAAAATACGCCGATTCTTCCTTTTCTTTAACTACCAATGTTAATCTATTCATTTCTGCACATTCCAATATTTTCTTAATGACTCCTCCCTCTAAAGGGATTTTCTCTGCATCCCAATTTTGCGCGGATACAATTCTAGCTGCAGGGTTATAAAGTTTTGCTAATGTTGGATATTATGCTGTCACGGGGAAATGTTACAAAGTTGGAAAAAAGACAAAAGTTGTTATTATCAGAAGATTGGGCTGTCAGTTTATAGCCGTAATGGCGAACCTATGGCACGCGTGCCGCAGGTGGCACGCATAGCCATATTTTTTTTTGTTTACATTTATATCCCGCCCTTCTCTGAAGACTCAGGGTGGCTTACAATGTATAAGGCAATAGTCTCATTCTATTTGTATATTTACAAAGTCAACTTATTGCCCCCCCAACAATCTGGGTCCTCATTTTACCTACCTTATAAAGGATGGAAGGCTGAGTCAACCTTGGACCTGGTGGGGCTTGAACCTGCAGTAATTGCAGGCAGCTGTGTTTAATAACAGGCTTCTTACAGCCTGAGCCACACCACGGCCTTGGTGGGCACTCGAGCTCCGCTCCGCCAGCTGGTTTTTGGGCCTTCTGGGCCCACCCGCAATAGGGAAACAGGCAGTTTCCTACCTCCAGAGGGCCTGGTGGGGGTGGGAAAGGCCCGTTTTTTGTTCTCCTCTGGCTCCAGAGCCTTTCTAGGAGCCTTGGGAGGACCAAAACAGCCTTTCTCCCCCAGAGGCTGAAAATGGCCCATTTGCCAACTTTTGGTCCTAAAGGAAGTTGGCAAATGGGCCATTTTCGATCTCCGGAGGGCCTCTGGGGAGGGAAGGCCATTCCCCCCTCCCCTCCCCGAGCTCCTAGAAAGACTGAAGCCTGGTAAGAGCAAAAAACCGGCCTACCGGGCCCACTGTGCCAAAAGCAGGGGAGAGCACAGGGGGGTGTCATGTGTGCATGCGTGGGGGCAGGGTGCATAGAATTATGGGTTTGGGCATGTGCACGACACACACACCCCGCTCCCCCTGCTTTTGGCACGCGATGGCAAAAAGGTTCGCTGGTTTATAGCAATAGTGCTTGGACTTATATACCACTTCACAGCCCTCTCTAAGTGGTTTACTTTCCCTCAACAATCTGGGTCCTCGTTTCACCCACCTCGGAAGGACTGAAGGCTGAATCAACCTTGAGCTGGTCAGGATCGAACTGATGGCTGTGAGCAATGAGTTAGCCTGCAATACTGCATTCCAACCACTGAGCCACCATAGTTCTTAGCAATAGCACTTACACTTATACCTTGATGAACGTATCTTTTCTTTTATGTACACTGAGAGCATATGCACCAAGACAAATTCCTTGTGTGTCCAATCACACTTGGCCAATAAAGAATTCTATTCTATTCTATTCTATATATCGCTTCACAGTGCTTCACAGCCCTATCTAAGCGGTTCACAGAGTCAGCCTCTTGCCCCCAACAATCTGGGTCCTCATTTTACTGACCAAAGAAGGACAGAAGGCTGAGTCAACCTTGAGCTGGTCAGGATCAAACTCCTGGCAGTGGACAGAGTTAGTTCTCCTCCACCATGGCTCAGTTTATGGATTGGGGACTGTTATGACTTGATTAACCAAAGTTTTAGAATCTAATCCATTCTTTCTCTTTGTTTTCCAGAATAATGCCCCGATAACAACAATGGCCATTTCATCTAAAAAGGTACAGAGAAGAAGAACCATTATTCAGTCTTTGTAATCTGGGGTTTATCATTCCTTAAATGTATCTGGTGCAAATATATCAATTTCAGACCATGAGGTTGAATCCTGAACCAAGAATCATTATTAAGCAGTTGCAGTTTGGAGTTTAAAAATCCTTAAATGTATTTGATGCAAATATATCGATTAGAGCCCATGAGTTGAATCCTGAACCAGGGCACTGAACGTAAACCAACTTATCAACATATGTCAAGGCTAACTTGTCTCATGGACACAATGTTGACTTGATTAAATCAGGCGGGGTGTGACTTATTTTAGAAACACCTTTTTTTTGTTATCCCCCCCCCCAAAAAAAAACCCCATCATAGCTGAGTAATCAATCTATGAAGTAGATTGGAGTGGAAAGTAGAGAATGTGTTTTATTCCAAATGATGATCTTTACAGAGAAGGGTTTTGAAAGACTGTTACTCATGTCTAATACCACTCAACCTTTTTTGTTCATCTGCTATTTGCTGATGGAGAGAGAGAGAAAGAGGGGAGAGAGAAGGAGAGAGAGGGGGGAGGGAGGGAGAGAGAGAGGGGGGGATGGATGGATGGATGGATAGATGGATGGATGGAGCGAGCGAGAGAGAGAGAGACAGACAGACAGATATGATGGATGGATGGATGGAGAGAGAGAGAGAGAGAAAGAGACATCATCGATCCATCATCTATGTGTCTGTCTCTCTGTCTATCTATCATATATCTATATATCTATCTAGATACATAGATATATGATAGATAGATAGACAGATGATGGATGGATGGATCGATGGATGGATGATGGATGGATAGATGATGGATGGATGATGATGGATGGATCGATGGATCGATGGATGGATGGATGAGGAGAGAGAGAGAGAAAGAGAGTAGATGAGATAGATAATGATAGATAGATAGATAGGTAGGTAGGTAGATAGATAGATAGATAGATAGATAGATAGATAGATAGATAGATAGATAGATAGATAAGAAACAGACACATAGATGAGGGCCGGATAGCCGGATAGCTCAGCCTGGTAAGGCCTGTTATTAAGAACACAGAAGCCTGCAATTACTGCAGGTTCAAGCCCGGCCCAAGGTTGACTCAGCCTTCCATCCTTTATAAGGTAGGTAAAATGAGGACCCAGATTGTTGGGGGGGCAATAAGTTGACTTTGTAAAAATATACAAATAGAATGAGACTATTGCCTTATACACTGTAAGCCGCCCTGAGTCTTCGGAGAAGGGCGGGGTATAAATGTAAACAAAAAAAAAAAATGATGGATGGATGGATAGAGAGAGAGAGAAAGAGATGATAGATAGCTGGAGAGAGAGAGAGAGAGATAGGCAGACAGACAGACCATTACCCTCAAAGTTTTGAAAATTTTAAGATCATTCCCAAACATTTCCTAAAATGGATGTGTTGTGCAATAATAACCAGAGATTTCCCTGTATTCATTTTGGCCTGAGTGATTCACTTCTTGGTTTTGGGATCCTTTGAAGGGGTCAAGGAGGGGAGGGGCAGATCTCCATTTGCTGCATTCAGCGTAGACATCTTCCTTCAGTTCCAGAAGCTGCAACCCTAACTTCTCCCTTCCTTTTCCAACAGCAACAGTTGTACGTCAGCTCCGATGAAGGCGTCGCCCAGGTCTCCTTGCACCGTTGCCACATCTACGGGACCGCCTGTGCCGACTGCTGCCTGGCCCGAGATCCTTATTGTGCCTGGGATGGCAACTCCTGCTCCAGGTTCTACCCAACGGGCAAAAGGTGAAGATTGGTGGGAAGAAATGCAGTTGTGGCGTTAACATTTTGTTCACATGGGTGTGATGTAATAGCCGCGCTGGCGCAGTGGTTAGAGTGCAGTCCTGCAGGGTACTTCTGCTGACTGCCAACTGCCTGCAATTTGGCAGTTCAAATCTCACCAGGCTCAGGATTGAGTCAGCCTTCCATCCTTCCGAGGTCGGTAAAATAAGGACCCAGATTGTTGGGGGCAAGAGGCTGACTCTGTAAAACCCCTTAGAGAGGGCTGTAAAGAACCGTGAAGCGGTATACAAGTCTAAATGCTGTTGCTAAGTTCTGTCTGTCTATCACCCATCCATTCATCTCCCCATCATCTATCTATCTATCTATCTATCTATCTATCTATCTATCTATCTATCTATCTATCTATCTATCTATCCTCTTTCTCTCTCTCTCCATCCATCATCCATCATATTTATCTGTATATTTATCTATATTATCTATCTATCTATCTATCTATCTATCTATCTATCTATCTATCTATCTATCATCTATCTATCTACTCTCTTTCTCTCTTTCTCTCTCTCTCCATCCATCATCCATCATATCTATCTGTCTATTTATCTATATTTATATCGTCTGTCTGTCTGTCTGTCTGTCTGTCTGTCTGTCTGTCTGTCTGTCTGTCTCTGAGTTGTGGTGGTGCAGTGGTCAGAATGTGGCATTGCAGGCTAACTCAGCCTACTGTTAGCAGTTCGATCCTGGCCGGATCGAAATTTCTAAATTTTTGAAAGAGTCAAACTGCTCATCTAGAATGTTTTCCATTAAACGTGGTCTATATTTTCTTAGAAAACTAAAAAAAAAAACAAAAAAAAAAACCTGCCTGGTTTCACTGTCTTCCTATTGTTAGTGTAATTCTGTTCTGAAATACGATACTCGCCTGCTGCACATTTCAGAAGTGGCCAAAATGTGATCTGAACATCGAGAAATGTCTGTGAATATCTTCCCGGCCTTGACAATAGAGCCCGCCGTCTCAATTTGAGTAATATTTGGGCTTGCTCTGATGGGAAAAAAGGAAACGCATAGATAATGAAGTCTGGGTTTTACATGATGAGGAAATTAATTCCTTTATCTAGTAATATACATATATATATAATTGAGAAAAATTATCAGTAACCAGCCAAGTCTGGGAGTCTAGACACCAGGAGTAACTCCTTCGTGCAGACAATATTTTGTCCTGTCTCTTTTCTGTGCCCTATTGGATGCCTACAAAGTTTTGTTCCCAAAACATGACTGCGAGGCGTTGGATCAAGGCCTCATTGTGAAAAAAAAAAAAAGCCATCTGCCTGTTTTGCCAAATATTTTTCATGTCACGGTAATGACGTACCGAATTTCCAAACTCTCTCTCTCGCTCTCTCGCTCTTTTTTTTGGAAACAGATTTTTTCATTGTTTCACATCGACTTCTTAAAAGACACCCACCAACCTTGTTCTTCTCTGTCTGTGATCGCTCTTAGAGATCACAGACATGAAAAGAAATTGCTGCAGAGAAATGCTTTAACCCCCCACCCCCACCCCCGGGTCAAAATTCTTTTTAAGCAGAACAATGCTAAAAGGGAAACAAAGCATACGTTCCTTCGTAAAGAAGAAGCCAGACAGAAAACACAAGAGAATATCAAGATGTACAAGCTTAAAAATCCTGTTTGTTTTTCCTTAGCATCCACCGCCCACAAAACCCCTGGGAATTGTAATTTTGGAAATTAATTTGGAAATCTAACCAAGATCTGCAGCCTTTTTATCATTTCAAGGATGAGTTTTCTGAAATCAAAACAGGGGCCCTTCCTAACGGGAGTGATGCCTAAATGACATATGGTTGTGATGTCTATGAAGATTCTCAGACTTCGTTTTCAAAATTGAAGGGAGGGTGGAGAGAGGGAGAGAAGACTAGCAATAGCACTTAGACTTATATACCACTTCATAGTGTTTTACAGCCCTCTCTAAGTGGTTTTACAGAGTCAGAATCTTGCCCCCAATAGTCTGGGTCCTCACTTGGGGCTGCCCCAAAGAAGAGGGTGTCAAGCTCTTCTCCAAAGCACTTGAGGTCAGGACAAGAAGCAATGGGTGGAAACCAATCAAGGAGAGAAGGAAAAATTTCCTGATAGTTAGAGCAATTCATCAGTGGAATGACTTGCCTCCAGAAGTTGTGAATGCTCCAACACTGGAAGTCTTTAAGAAGAGGTTGGGTAACCATTTGTCTGAAGTGGTGTAGGGTTTCCTGCCCAAGAAGGGGGTTGGGGTAGAAGACCTCCAAGGTCCCTCCCAATTCTGTTATTCTATTTTAACGACTTCGGGATGATGGAAGGCTGAGCCAACCTTCAGCCGGTCAGGATCAAACTCTTGACAGTTGACAGAGTAATCCTGCAATACTGTATTCTAACTACTGTGCCACCATGAAGTTACTGGTTGGGTGATGAAACCTCTGCAAAAAAAACCACCAAGCTCAGAGAGCACCAAAGACCCCCCACAGTCCTCCTCCTCTTCCTCCTTCTCCTCCTCCTCCTCCTCCTTCTCCTCTCTGCACACCTAACACCCTTATAGCACTGATGATGTTACCTAGTTGGGTAATGAAACATCTGCAAGAAAACCACCAAACTCAGAGAGCACTAAGGATCCTAAAGCCATCCTCCTCCTCCTCCTCCTCCTCCTCCTCCTCCTCCTCCTCCTCCTCCTCCTCCTCCTCCTCCTCCTCCTCTCCACACACCTAATTCCCTTCTAGCACTGATTATGTTACCTAGTTGGGTAAACATCTGCAAGAAAACCACCAAGCTCAGAGAGCACCAAAAAACCCCACAGTTCAACCCTGAGCTACAAATACTCTCTATTATCTCTATTGGCTAGTTAGGGAAATTTTGCAACTACCTAACCTTCCTTTCCTTTAATGTTACAGGCGGAGTCGAAGGCAAGACGTGAGACATGGAAACCCCATGACTCAGTGTCGGGGATTTAACCTCAAAGGTACTTTAAAAGATGGCTTGGTTATGGAAAGAAATGGACATGGTTGTTTTTTTTCTGAGTGAATCATAATGACTAGTAAAAATATGCTAGTAAAAATAGCGGAGTAAACATGTCACATTTTTCCTCCCGTTTGTGTGGTGTGTTCTTGAGGGGGTATTTAACTTCATTGAAGCCTGAGTGGTTTGTTGCAAAAACAACTCTTACCTAACAACAAAGTGACACCACAAAGGAAGACATCTCCCTGAGCTTTTCAAATTCAGACTAACTTTAAGTTCCTCGATTTTATTGCATTGTCCGTGAGGTCAGCGAACTTCCTGAATCACCTTTGTCCGTACCGTCTTCAATAAACAGAATTTCAATTCAATTTTTTCAGCTACATAAATGAAACCCACAGTACGGACAGTTAACAGAATAATGGAGTTGGAAGGCCGCTTGGAGGTCTTCTAGTCCAACCCCCTGCTTAGGCAGGAAACCTTACACCACTTCAGACAAATGCTTATCAGACAACATCTTCTTAAAAATTTCCAGTGTTGGAGCATTCACAACATCTGAAGGCAAGTTGTTCCACGGATTGATGGTTCTAACTGTCAGGAAATTTCTCCTTAGTTCTAGGTTGCTTCTCTCCTTGATTACTTTCCATCCATTGCTTCTTGTTCTGCATCCAGGTGCTTTGGAGAATAGTTTGACTCCCTCTTCTTTGGGGTAGCCCCTGAGATATTGGAACACTGCTATCATGTCACCCCCATTCCCTATTTTGATCAAACTAGACATATCCAGGGTAGGGTAGGGCAGAGTAGAGTAGAGTAGAGTGGGTGGAATGGAATAGAATAGGAATAGAATAGAATAGAGATAGAATAGAATAGAATGAGATAGAATAGAATAGAAGGATGGGATAGGATGGGACATATGGGTGGAATGGAATGGAATGGAATGGAATGGAATAGAATAGAATAGAATAGAATAGAATAGAATAGGAATAGAATAGAATAGAATAGAATAGAATAGAATAGAATAATAAATATAGAATAGAATAGAATAGAATAGTTGGAAGGAC
Source organism: Ahaetulla prasina (assembly GCF_028640845.1). Lineage (NCBI taxonomy): Eukaryota > Metazoa > Chordata > Lepidosauria > Squamata > Colubridae > Ahaetulla > Ahaetulla prasina. The sequence goes on from NC_080545.1 coordinate 5,248,390, forward strand.
CTTGGAGGTCTTCTAGTCCAACCCCAGACTGAAGCACGAAACCTGATATTAACTCTTCTTAAAAATACATACATATTTTTTTTCCCGTTGGTACCCTAGAAGATTCTTTGTGCACGCAATTGTTAATGTGTTTTCTTCTTTTCAAAGCCACCAGCTACAGAATAATTAAATATGGAAGTATTATTATTATTACTTAATCCTGCTGCATTTGAAGATTTTACAAAAGAACAACAACCTTCCTCGTTAAAAAGAAAAACACTGTGGGATATATATATTTTTTTTTGGCTGGTCCTTGATTCTCTCAGACACACCCTGTGTCTCACAGGGCTGTTGTCCTGAAGAAACAATTAAGATTAATCCCCATGAAAGCTGCTTTGAGCTCCTGGAAAAAAAGACAGGAGGACAATAGCAAATTGATGTAAGCAATGTCAGAGTTGAAGGGAAAAAAAAACAGGCATTGACATTTTTATTTCATAGGAGACTGGAGAATAAAACATACAAAAATCAACTGCTGGAATTGATTATGTCTAGTTTGATGAAAAGAAGGACTAGGGGAGACATGATAGCAGTGTTCCAATATCTCAGGGGTTGCCACAAAGAAGAGGGAGCCAAGCTATTCTCCAAAGCACCTGGAGGCAGAACAAGAAGCAATGGATGGAAAGTAATCAAGGAGAGAAGCAACCTAGAACTAAGGAGAAATTTCCTGACAGTTAGAACCATCAATCCGTGGAACAACTTGCCTCCAGATGTTGTGAATGCTCCAACACTGGAAGTTTTTAAGAAGATGTTGGATAACCATTTGTCTGAAGTGGTGTAGGGTTTCCTGTCTAAGCAGGGGGTTGGACTAGAAGACCTCCAAGGTCCCTTCCAACTCTGTTATCCTGTTATTTTTTTAACATGGCTTTCCTGTTCATTAAAACCTTGTAAAACCACGCCCTGAAATATTACACACCTGGAAAAATCTTAGAAAAGGCAGAGATCACAATCTTGGCGGGCTTGAGAATACACATTGACAGAACACCTGAAAACACAACGCACCAAACACTGCTATTGTTGAAAAGGTGGGGGGAGTGAAAATCATTACATTGCAGAAAAAAAATGGAGACAGTCATGATATTGCCATTCCAAGATTTTGGAATAAAAAATAATAAATAGAATGACAATAAGGCCAAGCACTTATTTCAGGGTTCATAAAAATATAAGACATGGCCTGATTTTCAGGGAAACACGGTAGAATAGAATAGAATAGAATAGAATAGAATAGAATAGAATAGAATAGAATAGAATAGAATAGGATAGGATAGGATAGGATAGGATAGGATAGGACATATGGAGTGGAATGGAATAGAATAGAATAGAATAGAATAGAATAGAATAGAATAGAATAGAATAGAATAGAATAGAATAGAATAGAATAGAATAGAATAGAATAGAATAGAATAGAATAGAATAGAATAGAAGGATAGGATAGGATAGGATAGGATAGGATAGGATAGGATAGGATAGGATAGGACATATGGAGTGGAATGGAATAGAATAGAATAGAATAGAATAGAATAGAATAGAATAGAATAGAATAGAATAGAATAGAATAGAATAGAATAGAATAGAAGGATAGGATAGGATAGGATAGGATAGGATAGGATAGGATAGGATAGGACATATGGGTGGAATGGAATAGAATAGAGATAGAACAGAATAGAATAGAACAGAATAGAATAGAATAGAATAGGAAATAGAATAGAATAGAATAGAACAGAATAGAATAGAAGGATAGGATAGGATAGGATAGGATAGGATAGGATAGGATAGGATAGGATAGGACATATGGAGTGGAATGGAATAGAATAGAATAGAATAGAACAGAATAGAACAGAACAGAATGAACAGAATAGAATAGAACAGAATAGAATAGAACAGAATAGAGATAGAATAGAAGGACAGGATAGACAGGATGGGACAGGATAGACAGGACAGGACAGGATAGGATGGGACATATGGAGTGGAATGGATAGAATAGAACAGAATAGAATAGAATAGAATAGAATAGAATAGAATAGAATAGAATAGAATAGAATAGAAGGATAGGATAGGATAGGATAGGATAGGATAGGATAGGATAGGATAGGATAGGACATATGGAGTGGAATGGAATAGAATAGAATAGAATAGAATAGAATAGAATAGAATAGAATAGAATAGAATAGAATAGAATAGAATAGAATAGAAGGATAGGATAGGATAGGATAGGATAGGATAGGATAGGATAGGATAGGATAGGATAGGATAGGACAAGACATATGGAATAGAATAGAATAGAATAGAATAGAATAGAATAGAATAGAATAGGATAGGATAGGATAGGATAGGATAGGATAGGATAGGATAGGATAGGATAGGATAGGATAGGATAGGATAGGATAGGATAGGATAGGATAGGATAGGACAAGACATATGGAATAGAATAGAATAGAATAGAATAGAATAGAATAGAATAGAATAGAATAGAATAGAATAGAATAGAATAGAATAGAATAGTGTTGTGGGAATTAATGTTGTGGGAATTAGGTGTTGAGCAGAGTGATGGTGTTCAGGAAAAAACTGTTCTTGTATCTAGTTGTTCTGGTGTCCAGTGCTCTGTAGCGTCGTTTTGAGGGTAGGAGATGAGACAATTTATGTCCAGGATGCGAGGGGTCTCTAGATATTTTCCCAGCCCTCTTTTTGGCTCGTGCAGTATACAGGTCCTCAATGGAAGGCAGGTTGGTAGCCATTGTTTTTTTCTGCAGTTCTAATTATCCCTTGAAGTCTGTGTCTTCTTGTTGGGTTGCAGAGCCAAACCAGTCAGTTGCATCTAGGATATAGATAGATAAGAAAGCATCACAAGCTGGATTTCTTCTAAGAATTACGGAAATATCAGATAGTTCTAAGTGCATCTAGGATAGTTAAAGATAGCATCATAGAATCTGCTCTGTCCCAAGTAATGCAAATTTTGCTAACTACATTTTTCTTCATTTTTATTATATTCGAGTCAGTGGTGGGTTTCAAAAATTTTTACTACTGGTTCTGAGGGTGTGACTTGGTGGGCATGGCATGGCTTGGTGGGCGTGGCTTGGTGGGCATGGTAGGGGAAGGATACTGTAAAATCTCCATTCCCACCCCACTCCAGGGGAAGGTTACTGCAAAATCCCCATTTCCTCCTGATCAGCTGGGACTCGGGAGGCAGAGAATAGATGGGGGCGGGGCCAGTCAGAATTTTTACTACCGGTTCTCCGAACTACTCAAAATTTCCACTACCAGGTCTCCAGAACTGGTCAGAACCTGCTATTTATTTATTTATTTATTTATTTATTTATTTATTTATTTATTTATTTATAATTAAATTTTTATACCACCCTTCTCCCGAAGGACTCAGGGCGGTGTACAGCCATCTTAAAATACAACAAATAAATAGCAAATTTAAAAGAATTTAAAAATAAATATTAACAAGGCCATCAACTAAAACGGTCGAAGACCAGTTTAAAACCCCTTAAAATACAGTTAAAGACAATTAAAATATACATTAAAACATACTTAGGCTAGTCCACCCGATGAAATAATAACGTCTTCAATTCCCGCTTGACGGTCCAGAGGTCCGGGAGTTGGCGTAAACCCGGAGGCAACTCATTCCAAAGGGCCGGTGCTGCCACAGAGAAGGCTCTCCCCCTGGGGGCCGCCAACCGACATTGTTTGGTCGACGGCACCCTGAGAAGGCCCACTCTGTGGGAGCGCACAGGTTGTTGGGAGGCTATAGGTGGCAGAAGGCGGTCTCGTAAATATCCCGGTCCTAAGCCATGGAGTGCTTTAAAGGTGGTCACTAACACCTTGAAGTGCACCTGGAAGGCTACCGGCAACCAGTGCTAAAACCCACCTCTGATTCAAGTACAGGCGCCTGATGGACCCCGAGAGGTTCCTGATGGAGCTTGGGCCATTTCCTGAGGATCTGGCCCACGGCACGGCTGAAGAACTAGTTGCGGCCTGGGAGGGCCGCGGCTGGGGCTTTGGACCGTGTCGTGCCTTTGCGGCCTCTGACCCAGCGCAGATCTCGTCCGGCCCCTTGGTTCTCCGAGGGGCTGAGGGAGATGAAACGCCGGAGAAGACACCTAGAGAGTACTTGGAGGTCCAGTCGTTCCGAAGCTGATCGGACACTAGTTAGGTCCTATTCTAGGACCTACCTAGTGGCAATGAGGGAGTCGAGGCGTTCCTACGCTTCCACCCTCATTGTGTCGGCAGATAACCGCCTGGCCGCCCTGTTTTGGGTGACCCGCTCTTTCCTACATCAGGAGGTGCGGGATGACCCTTTGCAGGAACGTGCCGAGGAGTTTAGTGGTTATCTATACGATAAAATCGCTCAGCTCCGGGATGGTCTGGACCGAAATTGGGATGATCCAAGCGAGAGGGAGGAGGCACGTCTTGTTGAGTCTGTTTGGGATGAGTTTGATCTTGTGACTCCCGAGGATGTGGACAGGTTGTTGGGGAGGCTCCAAGCCACCACATGTTTACTGGACCCGTGTCCTTCCTGGCTGGTGCTGGCCACTCAGGAGGTGACACGAGGCTGGCTCCAGGGGATTATCAACGCTTCTTTGTTGGAAGGGGTTTTCCCTGCCACCTTGAAAGAGGCGGTGGTGAGACCCCTCCTCAAGAAGCCCTCCCTGGACCCAGCTATTTTGGGTAATTATCGTCCGGTCTCCAACCTTCGCTTCGTTGCGAAGGTTGTAGAGAGTGCTGTGGCGCGGCAGCTACTCCAATAACTGGATGAAGATGTCTATTAGACCCGTTCCAGTCTGGCTTCCGACCCGGATACAGCACGGAGACAGCTTTGGTCGTGTTGGTGGATGATCTCTGGAGGGCCAGGGACAGGAGTTACTCCTCTGCCCTGGTCCTATTAGACCTCTCAGCGGCTTTTGATACCATCAACCATGGTATCTTGCTGCGCCGGCTGGGGGGATTGGGAGTGGGAGGCACCGTTTATCGGTGGTTCTCCTCCTATCTCTCTGACCGGTCGCAGACAGTGTTGACAGGGGGGCAGAGGTCGGCCGCGAGGTGCCTCACTTGTGGGGTGCCACAGGGGTCGATTCTCTCGCCCCTTCTGTTCAACATCTATATGAAGCCGCTGGGTGAGATCATCAGTGGCTTCGGGGTGAGATACCAGCTGTACGCTGATGATACTCAGCTGTACTTTTCCACTCCAGGCCAACCCAACGAAGCTGTTGAAGTGCTGTCCCGGTGTTTGGAAGCCGTATGGGTTTGGATGGGGAGGAACAGGCTCAAGCTTAATCCCTCCAAGAGGGAGTGGCCGTGGATGCCGGCACCCCGATTCAGTCAGCTGCAGCCACGGCTGACTGTTGGAGGCAAGTTATTGGCCCCAAAGGATAGGGTGTGCAACTTGGGTGTTCTCCTGGATGAACGGCTGTCGTTTGAAGATCATTTGATGGCCGTCTCCAGGAGGGCCTTTCACCAGGTTCGCCTGGTTCGTCAGTTGCGCCCCTTCTTGATCAGGATGCCTTGTGCACAGTCACTCATGCACTCGTTACCTCCCGCTTGGATTATTGTAATGCTCTCTACATGGGGCTTCCCTTGAAGTGCACCCGGAGGCTTCAGTTAGTCCAGAATGCAGCTGTGCGGGTGATAGAGGGAGCTTCACGTAGCTCCCACGTAACACCACTCCTGTGCAGACTGCACTGGCTGCCTGTGGTCTTTCGGGTGCACTTTAAGGTTTTGGTTACTACCTTTAAAGCGCTCCATGGCTTAGGGCCTGGGTACTTATGGGATCGCCTGCTGTTACCTCATGCCTCCCACCGACCCGTACGCTCACACAGAGAGGGACTTCTCAGGGTGCCGTCCGCCAAGCAATGTCGGCTGGCAGCCCCCAGGGGAAGATCCTTCTCTGTGGGTGCTCCTACCCTCTGGAACGACCTTCCCCCGGGCTTACGCCAAATACCTGACCTTCGGACCTTCCGCCGCGAATTGAAAACACATTTATTTATTCACGCGGGGCTGGCTTAAATTTTATTGGTTTTAAATTTTTATTATTAATTTTTAAATGGGTTTTAGTTTTTATGTTCCAAAGTTTTAGGCCAATTATGTAATAAGTTTTTTAATTCGTATTTTAAATTGTATATTACATTGTTTGTTTTACTTGGCTGTACACCGCCCTGAGTCCTTCGGGAGAAGGGCGGTATAAAAATTGAATAAATAAATAAATAAATAAATAAATAAATAAATAAATAAATAAATAAATAAATAAATTACTATTCCAATCTAATCTTATGGGGTGGCCTCTATTGTACCCAACACCAATGTCTCAACTATGACTCTCAAAAGTGTTGGCAATGTTGATTTACCTTCTAGCTTATCGAAACGCAGCTGAGGTCATTCAGTACGGAGTCAAAAACAACAACACTTTCCTTGAGTGTACACCGAAATCTCCCCAGGCGTCTATCAAGTGGCTTTTCCAAAAGGACAATGACCGAAGGAAAGAGGTGAGTGACTTTACTGAAAAGTAATGAGAGACGATGTGTTATCACCAGGACTGGGTCAACCGATCATAAAGCGGTTGATTTGTTTATTTTCAAGATACACAACATAGCCGAGTCTTCCTTAACTCGCCAAGAATGCTCACAATCAAATTACCAAAATTATTATTATTTTTAACTGCTTCGAAGTGTACGAGTGAAATAAGAATATAATTGGATGGAATGAAGGATCAGTCATGATCCAGCCAATTTCTTTATGGACAGTGTCTGTAGGAGATTGTTCTGACCGAGGCTTCCTGAGTTATTACACGAGTAGTCCCCAAAACCTCTTTTATTGCAACAGCTGTGAATTCTGTTCATTCACAGATGAGTCCCAAATAGTTGTAAAGAATCCTTTGGGATAAGGCTGATAATCACCCACCTTTATCTCTCTTGACACACTGCCAAAGACCTAATTGGCAAAGCCACATGGACTCCAGAATCAAACAGAGCTTCTGACTTTAAACTGAACAGAATGAACAAATGTTGCTTCCTGCAAAGGGCCACATGCCTTTGCTCCTCTTTTAAGTCTTATGGGAGGGGCCAATCAACTCCAGGCCTTACTCCTGAGTCGTTCCTTTTGTTTTAGCCGTTCTTGCTTTCTGGCAGCTCTGCACATGCGCGCACTGGGAACAGGCTCCCCCTGTTCCTCTGCCTCGTTGAGGTCCGACTCTGGAGGCTCCGGAGGCAGCACGTACCTCCCAGATGACCCTTTCTCTGCCTCTGACGCAAAGCCGTCGTCCGAGCCTTCCCCAGATTCCAGGACTGGCCCATTGTCCTCTCCAGCCTCCTCACTATCTGTGCTGCCAGCTCCACAGGCTGCTGGCAGACCATAACAGAGACGACCAGGCTGAGGCCCAGGGAAGGGATCGTTTAGTGAAATAGAATGAATCATGTTTTAAAAATATTATAAATTGTTTCTACGTGGGCGAAGATATACTTTTACATTACTGATTATCAGCATCTGAATAACGTCCAGATCACAAATGTTAAAAGGAGCACTAACTGCACTGCTTTCATTAATTTAATTAAGTCCTTTTGTTTGTTTATATCTTAGATTAATAATTTACGGTAATGCTTGAATGACAAATTAAATACTTCTTCAAACTGTGTCGTAGAAGGGTCGTCGGTGCAGGAAAACAAAAACAAAAAATTGCAAAAATCCAGTATTTTCTACAATAGCAATGTCTGATGAAGAAAACCAAATGATTGGTTAACAAATTATTTATTAGTTTGATGAATTAGATCATGTTGAGACTCTAGAAAGAGTGCAGAGAAGAGCAACCAAGATGATTAGGGGACTGGAGACTAAAACATACAATGAACGGTTGCAGGAACTGGGCCTGGCTAGTCTTGTGAAGAGAAGGACCAAGGGAGAAAGGATAGCAGTCTTCCAATATCTCAGGGGCTGCCACAGAGAGGAGAGGGTCAAGCTATTTTCCAAGGCACCTGAAGGCAAGACAAGGAACAATGGATGGAAACTGATCAAGGAGAGATTCAACCTAGAAATAAGGAGGAATTTTCTGACAGTGAGAACAATCAACGAAAGGAACAGAAGTTGCCTTCAGAAGTGATGGGAGCTTCATCACTGGAAGCTTTCAAGAAGGGACTGGACTGTCTGATCTGTCAGAAATGGTGTAGGGTCTCCTGCTTGGGCAGGGGAGTAGACTTAATAACCTAAAAAATCCCTTCCAACTCTTCTGTTATTCTGTGTATTAATAATTATTAATAACAAATATTAATTAATTAATCAATTAATACATACTATTAATATTTATTTGGGGGAAATTATTAATAAATGATTCAGTAGCAAGAGTTATTATCCAAATGACGTATGAATAAAAAAAAAACCTAATATTTTTGACACAAGTCTCTTAAACTTTTATATATATATTGGTCTGTCCGTAGGTGAAACTCAGTGAAAGAATCCTAGCGACGCAGCAAGGGCTCCTAATCCGTTTGGTGCAGGAAGCCGACCGCGGGACGTACCACTGTATCGCCACAGAAAATGGCTTCAAGCAAACCATAGCCAAGGTGAACTTCAAGGTTTTGGATTCAGACACCGTGGCCTTCATGACGGACAAGTGGTCCCCATGGACCTGGGCCAGTTCGCTCCACGCTTTGCAGTTCCACCCCAAGGATTTGGCTGGATCGTTCAGCCACTCCGAACTTCAGATGATTAATCAATACTGCAAGGACACGCGGCAACTGGGTCAACAGGCTGATGGGTCCTCCAAGATGAGGGGGGACTACAACAAACTAAAGGCTCTTCTCAACAGCCGGAAAAGCAGGAACCGTAGGAATCAGTGGCCCGGATCGTAAGGGCCAAGCTCTATCCACAAACTACTTCTTCATCACCACTTGCCATCTTGTACTCTCACTCAAGGAATTCATTTTTAATCAGGTGGTTTTCTTTCTCCGCTGAGAGTAGAGCGAAAGAGTAACCAAGCCAGCTCGACAAATTTCAGGACACTCGAACTCTCTAAGCTGAAATCAGACAACCAAGACTAAGTTCAAAGAGATGTCCATCAGGAAGTAACCTCTTTGCTTTCGCTCCCTTAAGTCTTCAGAGAGGGCGTCTGTGCCATGTTTCGAGGTCATCTTTGTTGCCTTGATGACGAAGCACTCAACGTGCAGCTTGGAATCGTGGAAGGTTGGAAGGAAAGGGTGGGTTAGGATGAAGAGTGACTTGGAGTGGTCTCCATCTTCATGTATGGGTTTGTGCGTGTCTACGTGTGTTTCTCTGTTTCCGGTACGTTGCGTTGACAAACGAGCTCTCGTGGAGGCACAAATTCAATCCCAAAGTCAATTTCCCAATATTAATGTCACAGAAGGATCGTGCTGATTAGGAATTATGGGGCTGGGAGTGGGTACATCACAGTTAAAAGACCCTCAGACTGGGGAAGGCTAAACTCACCACTGTTGTGGCATTTACCGTGTTCGGTTATCTGAGATTAAAACAAATATTCCATTTCCATTGTGTATTCGAGAACAATATGTCCTACATGTATGTGTCATTTTTTAGGTTCCATTTCATACAAATAAAATGGAACCTAAAAAATGACGCCTACATGTAGTACATATAGTTCTCCACTTACAACAGTTGATTTGGTGACCATTCACAGTTACAATGGCACTGAAAAACTATTTTTCACAGTTATGACCATTGCAGAGATTAGAATTTGGACGCTTGGCAATTGACTCATATTAATGACAGTTGCAGTGTCCCGGGGTTACGTGGTCCCCTTTTGTGACCTTCTGACAAGCAAAGTCAATGGGGAAACCAGATTCACTTAACAACCGGGTTGCTAACTTATCCACTGCAGGGATTCACTGAACGACTGTGGCAAGAAAAGTTATAAAACAGGACAAAGGTCGCTTAACAAATGTCTCACTTAACAGCGTAAATTTTGGGCTCCATTGCTGTTGTAAATCGAGGACTTACCTGGATTAAGCCTGGGGATCAAGTGAAGGAGAAAAGTAGCATGAGGGTAAATATCAGCTGGAAGTTACAATAATTTATTTTACAAAATATCTCACCTGTAATACAATAGTACACACAGAACCCACAATACATAGAGTTACCTATATGTCGATAGATTTGACAGTAGTAATTTGGTCTAATTAGGAATTTGAAAATGTCTTAAACTGAACCTGAAAAACAGTTAATGAAATACCCACTTGCAACCCTCATGAGAGACACGGAGTAGCCTACATACTGATGGGAAAGTACAGTACACATATGTATCCAAACAAAAATAGATGGCTGTATGCCATTATATTGATAGCATTGGCTGACATCCTGTGTAGTGATATATTCCATTCGGGACGTATGTTCAGAGGTTGGGGGGGGGGTCACATACTGTAACAAGCAGTTCACCCAGAACCGAAAATGTGAGTTCATGCAGCATCAAAAAAACAAAAACAAAAATTATATAGGATTGAATAGTGCCAGGGCAAGTGGGTGGGCCCAGCCGCTGGTCGGAAATATCGGTTTGCCCAAACTGGTCCAAACCGGCGGCAGCCCACCTCTGCATATGTTCATAACGCATGAATAAAACATAGACCTGTATTCTTCCTGTATCTTATGAGCTGCGGTGGCACAGTGGTTAGAGTGCAGTATTGCAGGCTACTTCTGCTGACTGCCGGCTGCCTGCAGTTTGGCAAATCAAATCTCACCAGGCTCAAGGTTGACTCAGCCTTCCGTCCTTCCGAGGTCGGTAAAATGAGGACCCAGATTGTTGGGGGCAAGAGGCTGATTCTGTAAACCGCTTAGAGAGGACTGTAAAGCAGTGTGAAGCGGTATATAAGTCTAAGTGCTATTGCTCTTCCTTCCTTCCTTCCTTCCTTCCTTCCTTCCTTCCTTCCTTCCTCCCTCCCTCCCTCCCTCCCTCCCTCCCTCCCTCCCTCCCAGTGGTTAGAATGCAGTATTGTAGGTTAACTCTGGCCAATGCCAGCAGTTCGATCCCGACCAGCTGAAAGGTTGACTCAGCCTTCCGTCCTTCCGAGGTCGGTAAAATAAGGACCCAGATTGTTGGGGGGTAATAGGCTAATTCTATAAACCGCTTAGAGAGGGCTATAAAGCGCTATGAAGCGGTATATAAGTCTAAGTGCTATTGCTGTTGCTATTCAGTGGTACCAACAACTCACTCTGTTTCTATTTTTTTTGCACTGAGAAGGCAGGTCAGAAAGAAGATTCATCTCAATATGTTTTGGAATCTTCTTGCTTGCTCAGGAATGTCGTGGTAGATCCCAAGCAAAGTATCCAATCTTCCATGCTGCGTGGGAGATGGCCAAGAGTGAAATTCAAGGGGAAAAACACAGAGAAGCCCAATTGGTACCCATATCACCAGTTCCCTCCAATTTTTGATCAAATGTTGATAGCGACAAAAAAAATGTGTACTTTTTAACTCTTTTATCTTTTTCTTATTTAGCCTCATGTTTCAGTTTAATTCAGTTCAGCTTGTGACTTCTTTTGAAGACCATACAACAATAGGGCTATTTCGAACAATACATGCTTTTGATCAGTTTTTAACCTGATTTGTGTGTACAACATTCCTTATTTATGGGTTTTTGACTTTTCAATAGGAGAATAGCATTGCAGAATTCAAAGGAGTGCAAACAACGACGGCGACCACATAAGGCAGAATAGTGACTGGAGAAGCTTGAGTTGAATAGGAAGAGCAGTATTTGTGGCCTAGAAAGGGAGCTCTCGCCTCACAGTCAGGAGGCTGTGAGTTCGATCCTAGGTAGAGGCAGATATTTCTCTCTCTGGGCAGACAGAGAATATATCTACTGAACAAAACTCCGTACTGGCAACAGGGAAGGGCATCCGGCCATTAAAACACTCTGCTAGCTCCATTCAATTGCCCTAGACTCCACCCCGCAAGGAATTGTGGGGGTGATGATGAAGCATCCAATAGGAATGCTTCTTTAAAAAAGTGAATTAAGTCACTTGATTTCTTGTCTCTACTCTGATCTGAAAAGTTCAGAGTCATCCAGTTTCCTCCTGAGGCTCTCTCAAGAAACAGTTATGCCAAGCAAGCCTCTGATATCCCTTCGGTCGTGTGTGAATTGTACCTAAACAGTGTGGCTTTTTCAAGAACATTTCATGTAAACTGAGAAGCAGCGAGCAAATCTGTGGCGGTTGTTCCCACCCTGGATCAGTGTCTGCTTTGTCCAGGACATTTCCCAAACAGATGTTCCACTTCCCACACAAATAAACTCCCAGTTCTCATATGTAGTGCAGAACCAATTTTGCAATTTGCATGAACAGGCATCCATTCAATATGAATGCTTGCGTGCTCTTTCTTAAAACATACAAAGAATGGGTTGCAGAAATTGGGTAGGTCTAATTTAATGCAAAGAAAGACAAGGGGAGACATGATAGCAGTCTTCCAATATCTCAGGGGTTGCCCCAAAGAAGAGGGAGTCAAGCTATTCTCCAAAGCACCTGAAGGCAGGACAAGAAGCAATGGGTGGAAACTAATCAAGGAGGAAGGAAGGAAGGAAGGAAGGAAGGAAGGAAACATTTTATCTATCCATAGTTTAATGAAAAGAAGGACTAGGGGAGACATGATAGCAGTCTTCCAATATCTCAGGGGTTGCCACAAAGAAGAGGGAGTCAAGCTATTCTCCAAAGCACCTGAGGGTAGAATAAGAAGCAATGGGTGGGAACTAATCAAGGAGAGAAGCAATTTAGAACTAAGGAGAAATTTCCTCTGAGAGTTAGAACAATTAACCAGTGGAACAACTTGCCTCCAGAAGTTGTGAATGCTCCAACACTGGAAGTTTTTAAGAAGAGATTGGACCTTTTGTCTGAAGTGGTGTAGGGTTTCCTGCCTAAGCAGGGGGTTGGACTAGAAGACCTCCAAAGGTCCCTTCCAACTCTGTTATCCTATTCTTAAAATGCTCAACCTCAATTTTCCTAACGTCACGTTTTCAACCTCCGTTAAAATCACCCCGTGCGAGCATCTACGTCTACTTGGCCTTCATTTTTAATCTTTCTTGCAATGGCTCCTAGCTGCGGAAGTTGGTGTTTCTGTTTTTCTAACCCTTTCACTGATCATAAAGAAATGAATAAAGCTGCCAACTCTTCGTCTGTTCTCTGTCATGTTTCTCCATGATGTTTAATGAAGTGTCGAGACAGGACCTCCACACAAATGATTGGGAGCAGAGCTCAACGCTCCAACCCAGTGTAAAGATATTTCTATAAGCAAAACGAATACGGAGGGCACAAACTGCCTCGTAGCGTGATGTATGCAATATCAAGGCAAGGCAGTAACCCCTCTTCAAAGATACTCCTAGTCAATTTTATTCAAGCCTGACCTTCAAAAGAGGAAGTTCGAGCTCCAGGTAGAATCTGTAATTGCTCTCAAGCTCTTCTTGGCTGATCCTACAACTGGAAGTCGTGCTGGAAGAGAATTAAAGATCCGGAATTTCTGATAAAATTCTGGTGTTTAGGGGAGCTGTTTTTGGAAAAATCCAGCAACTGTAAGCTCTACTAAAACCCAACTCAAGATTAATTATTGGGGGCCTCTTGCTCTGGATGGTTCAACATAACTTGACACCTTCTGCATTTGGTCGTGAGGAAGTATTTATCACCTGTTTCTTGTTAGTGTAATATATCAGTCTGGTATCAAGCTGTTTCCTCTCTGATCTTGCCAGGACTAGCGTTCACAGTTACTTAACAGGAAAGTGCTTTTCATATACCATAAATTCTTTCTACCCACCACCAGAACACAAGTAAAGAAGCCAATAATTAGGTACAGTGGGAGAAAGAGAGAGAATGAATTATGTTTAGTCCGAGTCGTGAAATGAGAACAGCCTTCCCCAGATGTTCTGGGTTTCCACCCCTGTTGGAATTCTCCAACCGTCATCGGGATACAAGAACTTAAATCCGACACGCCTTGTAGCTACTTTTGAGTCATTTCAAATGGGCATTGGCAAGGAGGGTTATAGAATAGCTGTCAAAATGGTGCTTATGTGGTATCATAAGATCACCATTAAGAATATAAGTTATTTCTGAATATGGCAATTTCCAGCTGTCAGTGCTCTCTCTCTCTCTCTCTCTCTCTCTCTCTCTCTCTCTCTCTCTGTCTCTCATCTATCACTCTAGCTAGCTATCTTATATCTATCAACTGTCCATCTATTCATCTATCATCTATTATTATTTATCTATGTCTATTATCTATCAGCTGTCTATCATCATCTGTCTATCTGTCTATCTACCTCTCTCTCTCTCTGTCTACTATCTATTTACTATTTATCTACCATCTATCTATCTGTCTCTCTGTCTATCTATCTATCTATCTATCTATCTATCTATCTATCTATCATCTATTTATCGCTAGGTTTCTAGCTATCTTATATCTATCAATTGTCCATCTATTCATCTAGCTATCATCTATTATTATTCATCTATATTATCTATTAGCTGTCTAACATCTATCTATTGTCTACCATCTATCTACTATTTATCTACCATGTGTCTGTCTGTTTGTCTGTCTATCTATCTGTCTATCTGTCTATCTATCTATCTATCTATCTATCTATCTATCTATCTATCTATCTATCTATCTATCTATCTATCTATCTATATCTCCAGCCATCTCTAGCTATCATAATCTATCTCTTTCTGTTTGCTCACCTTCCTCTAAATCCTGAAAATGATCCAGCTTCGAGCTTTCTAAGAGTGGGTACCCGCAGTTCGGAGGGAAAAATCCCTATGGCTAGAGTCCGACCTCTTCCCCAGTCAAACATTAAGAGAAAGAAATGTGCTGATGTCATACATTAATATTTAGACCCCTTAAAAATGAAAGCTGGAATTGTTTTCTTTAAAAAAAAAAAATTCTGGAATTGGAAATGACTAGAGTGATTGATAGAAGATGGACTAAACTAGTATTCTTGAATTTGGACCCAACCTCCAAGTTCTCTGAGTAATCCCTGAGCCCAGGTTTCTATGTCTGGTGTTCTCCATATATATATATATATTGTTCTTCAGTTCCATTAACTCCAACCAGCCGGTTTTCTAACTAGAATGATGGGCAACATCTGGAGAACTTCGTTTTTGTCGAAACCCAGGATTTGTTAAAAATTCTGCCCATTTAAAAACCATCCCAAAGATTTATGTTTATAATATCGGTTGTTGGGTTTGTTTGTATTTAATGCCTTCCTATTTTGAGGATACCGAAATAATGTATATAATTCTTTTTAAAATAATAATAATAATATGAAAAAACATCTTTTAGACCTGAATTTGCCAAATGTAAAGATGGTCAACACTATATATATTTTTCCAACCATGTGTACTAAGTCTGTTTTGTGACTGCTTTTTTGTCATTTGTAAAGTTGGATGAATTTTTCTTCAACGATGCTTTCTTTGTGATCGTCAGTCCTGTAGATATATGTATTTCATCTTTTTTTTCTTTTTTTTTAAAAAAATCATCTCTCTTATGCCAGATGCGAATGTGTATAGGTTTAGCATGATGAAGCCCATGAAGGTGAATATGTGGTAGATTTTGAATTAAAAATAAAATAACAACACGGTAGTATTTAATTGGATACCCCAACTATTATTTGCCTGGAAAAAAATAAAATAAAAGGTATTGAAACAAAATTTTCTCATTTTGCTTGGTTGGATTATTTTTGTATGCAAGATATACTGCAGTCAATCTGTAAAGATCTGAACTCAACGATGCTTTTTCAAAAGGAAACTGGAGTTTTGTTTTTCCTTGAAGACGTTTTTATTTTATTTTTTTTATTTTTTTATTTGCATTTATATCCCGCCCTTCTCCGAAGACTCAGGGCGGCTTACACTATGTCAAGCAATAGTCTTCATCCATTTGTATATTATATACAAAGTCAACTTATTGCCCCCAACAATCTGGGTCCTCATTTTACCTACCTTATAAAGGATGGAAGGCTGAGTCAACCTTGGGCCTGGTGGGACTTGAACCTGCAGTAATTGCAAGCAGCTGCTGTTAATAACAGACTGCATTAGTCTGTTGAGCCACCAGAGGCTCATTTTGACATTATTTTATTCAATTCTTCAAAATATCCTTTCCTCAGTCTAATTGGAATTGTCTGGAACAAATATAAGATTCTGGGCAGTATATTCATCTTAATTGTTGATATTCTTCCAATCAGTGATAGTTGTAAGTTCTCCCATTTTGCCAAATCTGACACAATCAGATTTGAGTTTACTATAATTATTCTCTTTAAGTGTACTACATCTTGCTGTCAAATATATTTCCAAATATTTAACCTTGTTTGTGACCTGCATCTCTGATCGTTCTGCCAATTCAACTTTTTGTTTTTTAAACATATTTTTTGTTAAGATCTTCGTTTTCTCTTTATTTATTTTCAATCCTGCAACTTTTCCATATTCTCCTATCTTGTCTATCAATATAGTTATAGATTCTAAAGGATTCTTCGATAATAAAAACCAGGTCGTCCGCAAATGCTTGTAGTTTATATTCTTCCTTTTGGATTTTCATATCTTTTGTTTCTTCTTCTCTTCTAATATTTCTATTTAATACTTCCAGTGTTAATACAAACAACAGAGGTGACAGCGGGCAGCCTTGCCTTGAAGGCGTTTTTGTTTCTCATCCACAAGAAGTTTCTTCAATCAGAGTAGAGCTGGAAGGGACCCTGGAGGTCTTCTAGTCCAGCCCCCTGCTCAAGCAGGAGACCCTATATCATTTCAGACAACTGGATGTCCAATCTCTTCTTAAAAAAACCTCCAGTGATGAAGCATCCACAACTTCTGTTCCACTGGTTAATTGTCCTCACTGTTAGGAAGTTTCTATTTAATTCCAGGTTGCTTCTCTCCTTGCTTAGTTTGCGTCCGTTGCTTCTAGCCCTGCCTTCAGGTGCTTTGGAAAATAAATTGACCCCCTTTTCTTTGTGGCAGTTCTGCAGAAGCTTCCTGGATGAAAAGTGAATTAAAAGTGAATACAGAGGAATTATTGAGTCTGTCATTTGCACCTCTATAACTGTCTGGTTCGGTTCTGCAACCCAACAAGAAAGACACAGACTTCAGAGGATCATTAGAACTGCAGAAAAAATAATTGCTACCAACCTGCCTTCCATTGAGGACCTGTATACTGCACAAGTCAAAAAGAGGGCCGTGAAAATATCTACAGACCCCTCACATCCTGGACATAAACTGTTTCAACTCCTACCCTCAAAACGACGCTATAGAGCACTGCACACTAGAACAACTAGACACAAGAACAGTTTTCTTCCCGAAGGCCATCACTCTGCTAAACAAATAATTCCTTCAACACTGTCAAACTATTTACTAAATCTGCACTACTATTAATCTTCTCATCGTTCCCATCACCAATCTCTTTCCACTTATGACTCTACGACTGTAACTTTGTTGCTGGTAATCCTTATGATTTATATTGATATATTGACCATCATTTGTGTTGTAAATGTTATACTTTGATGAACGTATCTTTTCTTTTATGTACACTGAGAGCATATGCACCAAGACAAATTCCTTGTGTGTCCAATCACACTTGGCCAATAAAAAATTATATTCTATATTCTATTCTTCAAGGAAAAACAAAGTCCAGTTGCCTTTTGAAAGAACAGCTTTGGGTCAGCCATGACCCTGATGACTGAGAATCTCCATAGACATAAAGTTGAAAATATTTTTTTTTCATCTTCAGTCACTTAGAATAAACCCAGTACCATCCCAGTCCAGGAGAATGGGGTGTAAGTCCAGCTAAAATAGCATCTGATTCACATATTGCAAAGAACACAGCCTCCTTTTGTGAAACACTATCTTGAAGAATGATGAATATTAAAATAGTTAAGGGGGGGTGGAAACAATTGTTGAGCTAAACTCTTTGGCCTCTTCATCTGCCATCTGTGTTGTATGTAAAATCCATCATATTCCAAAAGGAATTCTCAGCTATTTCAATATCTGTGGGATAAATTATAGTCAGAATTACCTAAGATATGATTATTAAAAAAAGAGGGTGAGACTTTGGAAAAAGTGCAGAGAAGAGCAACAAAGAGGATTTAGGAGCCTGGGGACCAAAACATTCTGAACAGTTGCAAAAATTGGGTATAGCTAATCAAGTGAAAAAGGGGTGTGGTGGCTCAAGGGTTAAGACGCTGAGCTTGTCGATCGAAAGTTCGGAAGTTCAGCGGTTCAAATCCCTAGTGCCGGGTAACTGGGTGAGCTCCCGTTACTTGTCCCAGCTTCTGCCAACCGAGTCGTTCGAAAGCAGGTAAAAAATGCAAGTAGAAAAAATAGGGACCACCTTTGGTGGGAAGGGAACAGCGTTCCGTGCACCTTTGGCATTGAGTCATGCCAGCCACATGACCATGGAGACGTCTGCGGACAGCGCTGGCTCTTCAGCTTTGAAACGGAGATGAGCATTGCCCCCTACAACTAGCACATATGTGCGAGGGGAACCTTTATCTTTAATCTAGTGAAAAGAAGGATTAAGGGTGACATGATAGCAGTGTTCCAATATTTCAGGGGCTGCCACAAAGAAGAGGGAGTCAAGTTTTCTCCAAAGCACCTGAAGGCAGGACAAGAAGCAATGGATGGAAACTAATCAAGGAGAGAAGCAACCTAGAACCAATGAGAACTTTCCTGACATTGAGAACAATTAACCAATGGAAGAGTTTGCCTTCAGAAGATGTGGGTGTTCCATCACTGGAGGCTTTTAAGAAGAGACTAGACAGCCACCAGTCTGAAATGGTATAGGCTTGAGAAGGGGGTTGGAGTAGAAGACCTCCAAGGCCCCTACTAACTCTGCTATTCTATTCTAGGTTTCTATGGAATTTAAAGACGAGAGGAAGGTAACTTTGCCTTAACCCAGGCGATTATTTGCAATTCAAATAGGTGGACAACTCATCATATTTCACGGAGTGATTGATATCAACCTATCACTGGAATGAAGCTTGCTGTGAAGCACGTTACAATTTAGAAAATCAGAAGTATATCCCCTCTTCAAATGTACTTTGATTGCCAGACTTGTATATAAACCAGAAGACAATCCATAGCCAACAGAGACAGAGAGACAGACACACACACAGAGAGACAGAGAGACAGAGACAGAGACAGAGACAGAGATACACAGAGAAAGAGAGAGAGACACAGAGAGAGACACAGAGAGGCACAGAGAGAGAGAGAGAGAGACACAGAGACACACAGAGAGAGAAAGACAGAGACACAGAGACAGAGTGAGACAGAGACAGAGACAGAGAGAGAGAGGCAGAGAGAGAGAGAGACAGAGAGATAGAGAGAGATAGAGACCGAGAGAGATAGAAAGAGACAGAGAGACAGAGACAGAGACAGAGAGACAGAGACAGAGAGAGACAGAGACAGAGAGAGACAGAGACAGAGACAGAGACAGAGACAGAGACAGACTAATGTTGGAGATGTAATTGTGATGACGCTACATATTTTCACATTTGGTGGACTTGTAAGGACATAAAGGCCTTTTGGATAAAAATTTGGTGGATTTTACAAAATGTTCTGAAAAAGAAGATAAAGTTCCTGCCGCAATTCTTCTTGTTGGGAATTATTACGGATTGTACAGTAATTGAGACTAAATTGATTTTAAATCTAATAACTGCAGCAAGATTACTAATAGGACAATACTGGAAGAAAAAAGAAGTACCAACAATAGAAGAATGGATATTGAAAGTTGCCAATTTGGCTGAGATGGCGAAGATATCAGCCTTTTTGAAAGACAATACGCAAGAAAGATACTTAAAGGAATGGAAAAAATGGATTGACTATATTCAACGTAGATATCAGACTAAGAGTTATCAGACTGTTTTTGAATGATTATGATGTATTATTTTGATAGCTTTTGGGGAAGTTAGGAATTGATGATTGTAGGGGTATAATTAAGTTGGGACGAAAACTTTTAGCATATGTTTGTTTTATTTTAACTATACCTTGTGCTCGTTCCGGGAAGTCGGGGGAGGGGTTGCGAAGGGAAGGGGAGGAGGGGGAAAGGGGGGAAAAAATTTTTGTAAAACTTTTTGAATAAAAAAAAAAAAAAAGAGACAGAGACAGACAGACAGACAGACAGAGAGAGAGATAGAGAGAGATAGAAAGAGACACAGAGAGACACAGAGACAGAGAGAGAGACAAAGAGACACACACAGAGAGAGAGAGACAGAGACAGAGTGAGACAGACAGAGACAGAGAGAGAGAGAGAGAGAGACAGAGCACCAAAGGTACTGAAAGAAAAATTCCTGTGGAAGAGTTAGTTTCAACAAAATTCCTGCTTTGAAGATGTGCTCCTGAGCATAATCAGAGATGTTGAATCATTCAGTTCCAGGACCTCCCACTTAGGGGGGTGGGTGATAAAGAATAGCGTCTCTACAATAACATTCCCTTGGATGCCAAATGTAGAATTTACGAAGCTATCAATGGATGATAACAAACAGATATTTATCAGTCTTGGCTATCATAGCCCAGTAGATGTACCGGTACTTGGAAACTGCTCACCTGTTGTTATTTTTTAAAGCCAGCTAGGAATTTCAGCCAAGTAAGAATTCCCAATAGCAGAAAACATTCAATTCTGGCAAGCTTGAATATCCTTCCAACAACCATATTTCAGGGCAATCCGATTCAAACAATGACTATCCGTGTGATGGAAATCTTAACGCATTCATCCATATTTTACTAGATTGGCTTATTATAAAAATGCCCCTCTTGCAGATCATAATTCTCTGCCTTGTCCAGATTCCAAGTAATCTGGGTTCATTTTATCTGCAGTCATTACTATGTAAGCAATGTGTCAGGCCTGGAAACCATATTAGACTTTACGGTTCACAATGTCAATTTATTTCTCTGAATAAATGGGTGAGTTTTGCAAATATATATATATATATATATATATATATATATATATATATATATATATATATATATATATATATATATATATATATATATATATATATATATATATATATATATATATATGCAAAGCTGAAGCCTGAAGATGACGAATGAGACTTTGTCGAAACGTCGCCAAGACACTTCCAATTTTACGCGGGAGAAAACCCGAATAACCAAAGACCTACCTATATATATATGTATGTATGTATGTATTTAACGGGATGCGGTGGCTCAATGACTAGGATGCTAAGCTTGTCAATCGAAAGGTCGGCAGCTCGACAGTTCGAATCCCTAGTGCTGCTGTGTAACGGGGTGAGCTCCCGTGACTTGTCCCAGCTTCTGCCAACCTAGCAGTTCAAAAGCACATAAAAAAAATGCAAGTAGAAAAATAGGGACCACCTTTGGTGGGAAGGGAACAGCGTTCCATGCGCCTTTGGTGTTGAGTCATGCCGGCCACATGACCACGGAGACGTCTTCGGACAGCGCTGGCTCTTCGGCTTTGAAACGGAGATGAGCACCGCCCCCTAGAGTCGGGAACAACTAGCACATATGTGCGAGGGGAACCTTTACCTTTACCTTTACATACATACACACAAACACACACACACACACACATAAAAGATGTCATGCTTTAACCACATCTGTTTTAGAATTCTTAATTTATAAGGTTTTTCACTTCTTGTACTTCTTGTTTTCTTGTTGTTCCTGAATTGATAAGTGATGACAATATAAGAACAACAATAATGTACTGAGTAGCCGCCAGGTCACAGCAGAATTATTCAGACTACAAAAATGCAGAACAATAAGATCATCTATGTTTTGCAAGATAGAGTAAAAAAAAAAAAAGCAGGACTAAAAGGAAATGTAGATCATATTTTTGTATCAGCCCTATAAATGACTCCAATCAGATCCGCATATGCAATTCTCTATTGTATTGTTTTGTTCAAATAATATTATATGTAATGTTTGGGTTCTGACAGCACACAGGATGGGTTGTTTAAACATAAAGATCCCCAAAGGCTATTTATCTAATTTACAGTACCGTTTTCTCTCTTTCTTATGTATACTCAAAGTATAACAAATAATAAATTAAAATAATATTCGTGCTACACCCTCTATCTCTGGAGCTTCAGAAATGCAAATACATTCCTGGTAAGGGACTTGGTTCAACCTTCCATATTTAACCTTTGCGTCCAGTTGCTTAAATTCTCGGCCAAATCAATATTCCTCCCCCTCCCCCCACAAGCATTTCTGCATTTAAACTTTCAGTAACATGCATTTCTCAACACTGACTGCTCTTTAGAAGGCCAGATCCTGAAGATGAAACTGAAATCCTTTGGCCACCTAATGAGAAGGAAGGACTCACTGGAGAAGAGCCGAATGCTGGGAAAGATGGAAGGCAAAAGAAGAAGGGGACGACAGAGAACGAGGTGGCTGGCTGGAGTCACTGAAGCAGTAGGTGTGAGCTTAAATGGACTACAGAGGATGGTAGAGGATAGGAAGGCCTGGAGGAACGTTGTCCATGGGGCCGTGATGGGTCGGACACGACTTCGCAACTAACAACAACAACATGCATTTCAATGGCTTATCCTTTTCAGCGTGCCAGCCTTAATCTCTATATTTCTCTGGACTTCTACATCCAAATGTCTTCGGAAAATTAGTTCCAATGACTATTGGACAAAGACATTTGGATGTAGAAATCCAGAGAAATACAGAGTTTAAGGCTGGCACACTGAAAAGGATAACTAGGTTGGTCATCTTCTTGATTAATTTCCATCCATTACTATTGTTCTGCCTTCGGATGCTTTGGAGAATAGATTGCTCCCCCCCCCCTTCTTCTTTGTGGCAGCTCTTCAAATATTGGAAGACTGCGATCATGTCCCCCCCAGTCCTTCTTTTCATCAGGCTAGACATACCCAGTTCCTGCAACCTTTCTTCATCTGTTTTAGCCTCCAGTCCCCTGATCATCTTTGTTGATCAGGTGAGAGAAGGACACAGTTAAGGATCTGTAGAGATCCTTTCTTCTCCTAATTGAGCCATGGCGGTGCAGTGGTTAGATTGCAGTCATGCAAGCTACTTCTGCTGACTGTTGGCTGCCTTCAATTTGGCAGTTCAAATCCCATGAGGTTCAAGGACGACTCAGGCTTCCATCCTTCTGAGGTGGGTAAAATGAGGACCCAGATTGTTGGGGTCAAGAGGCTGCCTATGAAAACCGCTTAGAGAGGGCTGCAAAGTACTGTAAAGTGGTATACAAGTCTAAGTGATATTGCTATTCCTTCCTTCCTTCCTTCCTTCCTTCCTTCCTTCCTTCCTTCCTTCCTTCCTTCCTTCCTTCCTTCCTTTCTTCCTTCTCTTTCTCATTCTCCTTCCTGGTGGCACAGTGGTTACAATGCAGGATTGCAGGCTGACTCTGCCCACAGCCAGCAGTTCAATCCTGACCAGCTCAAGGTTGACTCAGCCTTCCATCTTTCCGAGGTGGGTAAAATGAGGACCTAGATTGTTGGGGGGCAAGAGGCTGACCCTGTAAACCCCTTAGGGAGGGCTGTGAAGCACTGTAAAGCGGTATACAAGTCTAAGTGCTATTGCTAATTCTTACCCTGCACCTTGGTAGCCAAGCTAGGCTCACCGATCCAACGGCTACAACTGCCAGCAATTCAGTGTTGCAACAAAGAAACCGGCATTATTTGAAGAAGCCAGAATGGGAAAGTGGAGGCCAAGAAGCCAAGATGGAGCATCAAAGAGAAGCAGGTTTTTTGGCAGCTGCTCTTTTGATTAATTATTTTTTTTGACACCTTCTGGGGAAGAGGCCAAACGACATGAGCCAACCCATGCTCAGCTTCAGTGGGCATTAAGCGTGCATAATTATTTACAAAGGCAATAGGGGAGAAAGTGACAACTTGCCTACCCCCAAGAAAAGTCAATAAAAGGCACATTCCTTTAATCTCTGTCTATTCCCTGCTGAGCTTCTCAGCTTTAAGAGATCAATTCCTCTTTTTCAGAAGGCAAGTAATAAGGAACGGGAAAGCTTGAAGACGTAGGCGCCCCTTCAGAACGGAACACGTATGTGTTTCTTTTGCGTTTAATGCAGAAGCCACATCACAAAAACAGAATGTACTTTTTGTAGGATTCCTTTTAAGAGGAGGGACAAAGTATATGAGAAGAAGCAGGAGTCTTGCTTCCAGCTGTAGCTGCTGCTGTAAATTAGTGGGGAGGTGGTGGGGAGAGAATGTTCCAATTCTTCTAGATTGTTCCCCTTCGTTTTTATTTTTATTTGCAGGGGGGGGGAAACAGATGGAGTTGGTTTAAATATACCAGGGATCTAATTTTTAAGTGGGCCTTCTCCTACCATCCCTACCACCCTGGGGTGGGTTCTATTTAATAATAATAATAATAATAATAATAATAATAATAATAATAATAATAATAATAATAACAACAACAACAACAACAACAACAACAACAACAACAACAACAACAACAACAACAACAAAAGTTGGAAGGGACCTTGAAGGCCTTCTAGTCCAACCCCCTGCCCAGGCAGGAAACCCTACACCATTTCAGACAAATGATTATCCAACTTTTTTTTAAATGGAGCATTCACAACTTCTGGAGGCAAGTTGTTCCACTGATTAATTGTTCTAATTCTCAGGAAATTTCTCCTTAGTTCTAAGTTGCTTCTCTCCTTGATTAGTTTCCACCCGTTGCTTCTTGTCCTGCCCTCAGGTGCTTTGGAGAATAGTTTGACTCCCTCTTCTTTGTGGCAGAGACTGAGATATTGGAAGACTGCTATCATGTCTCCCCTAGTCCTTCTTTTCATTAAACTAGACATTTACCCAGTTCCTGCAACCGTTCTTCATATGTTCTAGCCTCCAGTCCCCCAATCATCTTTGTTGCTCTTCTCTGCACTCTTTCTAGAGTCTCAACATCTTTTTTACATCATGGCGATCAAAACTGAATGCAATATTCCAAGTGTGGCCTTACCAAGGCATTATAAAGTGGTACTAACACTTCACGTGATCTTGATTCTATCCCTCTGTTTATGCAGCCCAGAACTGTGTTGGCTTTTTTGGCAGCTGCTGCACACGGATGGCTCCTATCTAAATGGCTGTCCACTAGGACTCCAAGATCCCTCTCATAGGTACTACTACTTACTTTTACTACTGGTTTGCATAGTGCCCACGCGCAGGCACAGATCTCTTTTGATGACGTTCAGGTCAGAGTGCAGAGCCTCCCGCCAGTTTTACTACCGAACCGGGGGCAACCCACCACTTCTACTACCCCATCCCAAGTGTTCTGTTGCCTCATTAGAAACAACTCTGCCCTTGTGACTTACTCTGAATTGTGGCATTTGGCCCCGAGTATTCATAAAAGGAAACATAGTAGTAGTAGTAGTAAGTATACTTAATGGAACAGCGAGTATGTTCAATGGGAACAGGGCAGTGGTGGGATTCAGGCGGTTCAGGCCAGTTCCAGTGAACCGGTTGTTAAATTGCCGGCTGGTCTCGCCCCACTCCTTTCAAGTGTCCCCATGTGCCGTATTTTTGCTCCCAGATCAGTGCTCTGCTACCATTTCTATATAATAAATATTTTTATTTATTTTTTTTTAATTTATTTATTATTTAAATTTATATACCGCCCTATCTCCCAAAGGACTCAGGGCGGTTCACAGGCATATAAAACATCAATATACAAAATTAAAATAATCTTTAAAAAACTTATTCCAATGCCCTATCATTAAAAATAGAAATATAAATATTAAAATCAATTTAAAACCCCTATAAAATTTAAAATCTAAGCCAGTCCTGCACAGATGAATAAATGTGTCTTGAGCTCGCGACGGAAGGTTCGAAGGTCCGGAAGTTGACGGAGTCCTGGGGGGAGCTCGTTCCAGAGGGCGGGAGCCCCCACAGAGAAGGCCCTTCCTGGGCGTCGCCAGGCAACACTGCCTAGCTGACGGCACCCTGAGGAGTCCCTCCTGTGAGGCGCACGGGTCGGTGAGAGGTATCTGGTGCAGTAGGCGGTCCCGTAGATAACCCGGCCCTATGCCATGGGCGCTTTAAAGGTGGTCACCAAAACCTTGAAGCGCACCGGAAGGCCACAGGTAGCCAGTGCAGCCTGCGCAGGATGGGTGTTATCACGGGAGCCACGAGGGGCTCCATCTATCACCAGCGCAGCCGCATTCTGGACTAACTGCAGCCTCCGGATGCCCTTCAAGGAGCCCCATGTAGAGGCGTTGCAGTAATCCAGGCGAGGCGTCACGAGGCGTGAGTGCCCGTGCATAGGGCCTCCCGGTCCAGAAAGGCGCAACTGGCGCACCAGGCGAACCTGGTAGACGCTCTCCTGGAGCGGCCGTCAAATGATCTTCTAGAGACAGCCGTTCATCCAGGAGGACGCCTAAGTTGCGGACCCTTTCCATCGGGGCCAATGACTCGCCACCGATGGTCAGCCGCGGATTTAGCTGACTGTACCGGGATGCCGGCATCCACAGCCACTCTGTCTTGGAGGGATTGAGCTTGAGCCTGTTTCTCCCCATCCAGACCCGTACGGCCTCCAGACACCGGGACAGCACTTCGATAGCTTCGTTGGGGTGGTCCGGTGTAGAAAAGTACAGCTGGGTGTCATCCGCATACAGCTGGTACTTCACACCGAAACCACTGATGATCTCACCCAGCGGCTTCATGTAGATGTTAAACAGAAGGGGCGAGAGAATCGATTAAAAAAACAGATTTTTTTAACGGACTGAAGCAATGTAGCCCAGAAATACAGACAAGGCCTACAAGACCCAAAATGGAGTGCAGGGGGGGTGCAGCACCTGTTTTTTTTCTCCCAGGAGGCTGCAAGGAAGCCTACTAGACCCAAAACGAGGCATGGGGGCACCCCCTCCATAGTCCAGTTTTGATCCCGAGGGTGGGGGGAGGGCAGGAAGTTGCATGCTGCCTGTTACACCCCATGGTCACACCCATCATGGCCACGCCCACCCAACTGGTCATTAGGGCAGAGAACCGGTTATTAAATTACTTGAATCCACCACTGGGTGTTTGCAAGGTATGGTCAAAAAGAGCAATCAAACTTTACCACCACCCCTTTTTAATGTGCAACACACATAAAGGGGCAGTTTTAGTCATGCGCACGGCCTCCATCTTGACTTTTTTTGACCATATCCTGAAAGCGTTCCTGAATAGGAAAAGATGGAGAGATTTCACCTTGAATGGAAGAGGTTTAAAACAGTTTATTACTGTTATTTTGGTGCTAAAAAGCATAACACTGAAATATTTTTTTCTAATTCAGCAAGTGTGACTCTGTCACATGATACACACAAAATTTTGTGTGTCATAGGCCATTATCTCTGTTCAGAAGACTACAGGATGGAGGGAGGGAGGGAGGGATAGATAGATATAGATCAGATAGATGATAAATAGATAGATTGATTGATTAAATAGAGATAATACAAGAACAGATAGATGGAAGACTAGATGATGGATGGATGGATGGATAGATAATAGAAGGTTGGATAGATAGAGAGAGAGAGAGAGAGAGAGAGAGAGAGAGAGAGAGAGAGAGAGATGGATAGATAGATAGATAGATAGATAGATAGATAGATAGATAGATAGATAGATAGATAGATAGATAGATAGATTAAATAGGGATAATACAAGAATAGATAGATGGAAGACTAGATGATGAATGGATGGATAGATAATAGAAGGTTAGATAGATAGATAGATAGATAGATAGATAGATAGATAGATAGATAGATAGATAGATAGATAGATAGAGTGGGAGAGAGAAAGAGAGAGAGAGAAAGATAGATGAATGAATATATAAGGATGGCTGGAAAAAAAGGTGGATGGATAATATATGACAAATGAGTAAAATAGTCTATTATTTAATATATTTCTAGTGAATCAAATTCTATTGAATAGATCCCATATATACTATGAAAAATATTCTTAAGATCTTATGGAATCTAGAAGATACTACATATCAGCACTTAAATTTGCCTGCCCAGAAAGTACAAAATTACTTCACAAAAGTAGCTTCCACATTTCAAACCTATGGAAACCAAACAAATATTTGGGTCACGGACAATGGTTTTCCCATCACAATGGTATAAAGCAGTGAGTTTGATAACAGGAACTAGATTCCAAGTAGCTACAAATAGTCTTAATAGATGCCTGGGAAACTTATAATCTGGGGTATACTAACTCTTTTTATTGAGAGTTAATGCTAAAGATACCCCAGAATTACCTCACAATCTCCATTGCTGTATTTTTCCCTCTTCTACAGTAAGATACAGCTATGAGAAACCAAGATTAGCAAGGAAAGCTGATTTTACCACATGAAATTGACTCAGTGGACAATCGGATTTGTCCTACTTATTTATTTATTTATTTATTTATTTTGTCACAACAATATATGTAGGTATCATACAAAAGATTATATAGTATATAAACACATATATGAGTAAATATAAGGAGGTATAAGCATATATATAGGAAGAAGAAAAGAAAAAAAACAATAGGACAGGAACGGTAGGCACGTTTGTGCGCTTATGCACGCCCCTTATGGTCCTCTTAGGAATGGGGTGAGCTCAATAGTAGAAAGTTTTTGGTTAAAACTTTTAGGATTGTGGGAAGAGACAACAGAGTCAGGTAAAGTATTCCAAGCACTGATGATTCTGTTACAGAAGTCATATTTTCTGCAATCTAGATTAAAGCGGTTGACATTTAGTTTAAATCTATTAGTTGCTCTAGTGTTATTGCAATTAAAGCTGAAGTAGTCTTTAACAGGAAGGACATTACAATAGATGATTCTGTGAATTAAGCTTAGGTCATGTCGAAGGCGACGGAGTTCCAAGTTTTCTAAGCCTAGGATTTCAAGTCTGGTGGGATAGGGTATTTTATTGTTTTCAGAGGAATGGAAAACTCTTCTTGTAAAATATTTCTGGACACTTGATTTCTCTTCAGATGCATACCAGTTACTCCTACCCATTTTGGACCAAGAGACCACCGCTAATCTTAAAGTTTTCTCACAGACGACCATCTGTTTCTCACCCATGATTACCTTCCATATTAGCAGCTGCTCAGCCTTGGAAATGGGGTGGGTAGTGATTAACAAGTCCCATTGTGCAGCTGTTGCCCTTATGAAATGGACCCACGCCAGTCCTTGGGCTTGACCACCAAAACGATTCAACAGTGAAGGACACGAAGGACTCAAGACTCTCACGTAGGTTGGTCTCAGACATTGAATTTTGCCAGAAACTACATTTAAGGAACGGCGGCAGCTGGGTTCTCACAGCTCACTTATCCAAAACTAAACAAGCCATCCTATGTTTAAGGCACTCCATTAAGAAATGATACATTTGGTATTATTGAATTAGATAAATGGGAGAAATTATGGAATAAACACGACAAACTGACAATGTCTGTACTCTATAAAGAAGGCCTCTGTGGCTCAGACTGCTAATGCAGTCTGTTATTAACAACAGCTGCTTGCAATTACTGCAGGTTCTAGTCCCACCAGGTCGAAGGTTGACTCAGCCTTCCATCCTTTATAAGGTAGGTAAAATGAGGACCCAGATTGTTGGGGGCAATAAGTTGATTTTGTATATAAAAAATATACAAATAGGATAAAGATTATTGCTAACATAGTGTAAGCCACCCTGAGTCTTCGGAGAAGGGCGGGATATAAATGCAAATAAAACAAAAGATATATAAAATGTTCTGTAGGTGGTATTTGCCACCAGAAAACCTGGCTAAGATGTTTCCCAATACTTTATCAACAAACAACAAAGGGGAACATACTACCACATGAGGTGGACATGCCCCAAAGCAAAACAGCATTGGAATTAGATTAGATCACAATTAGAAGAGATAACCAAACAACATATTGAAATAAAACTGGAAACATTTTTATTAGGAATACACCCAGGGTCTTATAAAAAAAAAGATACAATACTTAATCACCCATGTTATCACAGCAGCAAGAATAATATACGCACAGAATTGAAAAAACAATAACATACCGACCGAAGATAATTTGATTAGAAAAGTCTTGGAATGTGCAGAAAGGAATAAACTTACAAAGGAGATACAAGAAAAAGAGGAAAACAGAATATTATATAGTGTGGGAGAAATGGTACGAATGGCTAGAGGAGAGAGATAGATAGAAGGCACGGAAAGATCAAATAAGGAATATATAGGAGGAGAAATGTAACAATAAATAATAGGAAACAGAAAAAAATGTAGTTTCATAATCATAATCATAATAACAGAGTTGGAAGAGACCTTGGAGGTCTTCTAGTCCAACCCCCTGCCCAGGCAGGAAACCCTACACCATTTCAGACAAATGGTTATCCAACATTTTCTTAAAAATTTCCAGTGTTGGAGCATTCACAACTTCTGCAGGCAAGTCGTTCCACTGATTAAATTGTTCTCACTGTCAGGAAATTTCTTCTTAGTTCTAAGTTGCTTCTCTCCTTGATTAGTTTCCACCCATTGCTTCTTGTTCTACCCTCAGGTGCTTTGGAGAATAGTTTGACTCCCTCTTCTTTGTGGCAACCCCTGAGATATTGGAGTTTGTAGAAATGAAATTGGGTACGTTGTTATTTATATGTATATATGTAAATAAATTAATATTAGACTTGTATGTATAAAGCAGGGGTCTCCAACCTTGGCAACTTTAAGACTTGTGGACTTCAATTCCCAGAATTCTTCAGCCAGCTTTAGTGGCTGAGGAATTCTGGGAGTTGAAGTCCACAAGTTTTGAAGTTGCCAAGGTTGGAGACCCCTGGTATAAAGGATACATTGAAATAAGGGAGAAAAAATGGACAAGAAATGTTTAACTGTTGCGAAATTGTAGAAAGAATCTATTGTTTAAAGATTCTTTTTTGTTTATGGAAAAATGTTTAATAAAAATTATTTTTTAAAAAAGAAAAAGAAAATAAAAGAAGTGATACATTATTGGGGCCTTGGTTTTCATATGGGGGTCTTTCATTTGATAGAATAGAATAGAATATAATTTTTATTGGCCAAGGCTTCTGGGTGGCGCCACCTTTCTCGTTGGGTGCTAATTTATGGCACTCCGCATTGAATATGGTAAAAGCCGGATTTAACAACTTATCCCGGCTTCATTTCTCTCTCTGGTTGAAAGAGAGAGACAGAGCAAGGGGGAGGATTTGGGTAGATTCCCCTAGGGGCTTTATTTTTGTAATACAAAGTCCTGAACGGTCGAATCCCCTTATTTACCCCTCCCCCACCTCCAGTATTCTCTGCGCTCCTGAAAAAGCAGGAAAAGAGGAAGGTGTCCACTTCTGCTAACAATTGATTTCTTTTTGTGGATACGAAAAGCAGGCGGAACGAATGTGAGGAACAATTATTGGTTTGCAAGTATTTTTGATTTTCTGACTTCCGCCCCCCCATCAGTTTCGTTTTAGAGAAACTGAAAGCAGAGCGATACATCAAAGGGAGCTTTGCTGTTGAATCGAAACTGAATGGAGATTTTATCTTATTGTGTTTGACTGTGGACTGTTAGATTATATTATGCTGTTTAAGTACTTTACAAGGGGATTCTCAGCAGGAATTTTGTTATGGAGGTTCTTTCAGAAGAATGGATTTGTGACTTTATACAGGACTACACAGAAAGTATGTATTTAATTATTCAAAAATACAAATTGATAAAAAATGGGGACGTTTTGGATGAGAGTTTGGAGCAAATTAACCAGTGCAATTATTCGGAAAATGGAATGGAGGACATACAAATAAAAGTGGATAAATATGAAGATTTGATCGTGAAGAAACAAGGTGATCTAAAGAAGTTTTCTTTAAATAGTTTGGATGAGCTGCCTGAATTTGTGCTACAGGAGATTGTCCCTCAAATGGCAAAGACTCACAAGCTTAATGTTTCCCAAGAGTTCTCTTTTGGACTGATGGAATATCGGCAGTAATTTTTGGATTTCTGGACATAAGGAATTACTAGGAAATATTGTGATTGACTTTTAAAAGGAGCAACGAAGGAAAGACAGAGATTAATGCACCAAAAAATGGCAAGAGACAAAAGTATTATTTTTGAAACAAGGTTTTTAAAATATTAATAGACAAAATATTAGTGTCCCGAAAGGCAATTTGTGATTATAAGAGACTAGATATTTGGATATACTGGATTTTGATGAGGAAGGACTAAAGTTGAATAGATATTGTAATTAATTAAATAATATTGTAATTTTCTCTATTGA
Organism: Ahaetulla prasina; assembly: GCF_028640845.1. Lineage (NCBI taxonomy): Eukaryota > Metazoa > Chordata > Lepidosauria > Squamata > Colubridae > Ahaetulla > Ahaetulla prasina. Next base: position 5,280,563 of record NC_080545.1, read on the forward strand.
AATTTTATAAATTTTATAATCTGTTGTATTGAATTTTAAATAGAATATTCTTGAAAGATCTTATGTAAGAAAGACTTGGGGAAATTATATGGTTATATGGTTATAGAAGCTATAAGGGAGATATTCTCTGAACTGGATTGGATTTTTATGCTTTAGCTGGTTTTAAATATTTTAGGATTAATTTGTTCTACTGATTTATATATTTTATTACTGTTTATTGTTAATTTTTTGAAGGATTTGGTTATGTAAGGAGGAAGTCAGAGCTAGAGAGGGAGAATTGGTATAATAGTTTTGGGAAAAATTTTTTAGCATATGTTTGTTTTATTTTTAACTATACCTTGTATTTGTTCTGGGAAGCCAGGGGGGGAGGGGGGAGGGGGTTTGTGAAGGGAGAGGGGTTGGGGGGAAAGGGGAAAAAAAATTTTTTTGTAAAACTTTTTGAATTAAAAAAAAAGCACTTTGGATGAAAAAAAAATTTAAAAAAGAAAAAGAAAATAAAAGAAGTGATACATTACTGGGGCCTTGGTTTTCATATGGGGGTCTTTCATTTGATAGAATAGAATATAATTTTTATTGGCCAAGTGTGATTGGACACACAAGGAATTTGTCTTGGTGCATATGCTCTCAGTGTACATAAAAGAAAAGATACGTTCATCAAGGTACAACATTTACAACACAATTGATGGTCAGTATATCAATATAAATCATAAGGATTGCCAGCAACAAGTTACAGTCATACAGTCATAAGTGGAAAGAGATTGGTGATGGAAACGATGAGAAGATTAATAGTAGTGCAGACTTAGTAAATAGTTTGACAGTGTTGAGGGAATTATTTGTTTAGCAGAGTGATGGCGTTTGGGAAGAAACTGTTCTTGTGTCTAGTTGTTCTAGTGTGAAGTGCTCTATAGTGTCGTTTTGAAGGTAGGAGTTGAAACAGTTTATGTTCAGAATGCGAGGGGTCTGTAAATATTTTCACGGCCTTCTTCTTGATTTGTGCAGTATACAGGTCCTCCATGGAAGGCAGGTTGGTAGCAATTATTTTTTCTGCAGTTCTAACTATCCTCTGAAGTCTGTGTTTTTCTTGTTGGGTTGCAGAACCGAACCAGACAGTTATGGAGGTGCAAATGACAGACTCAATAATTCCTCTGTAGAAGAATGTGGAGCGCCATCATCCAAGACATCATTAACTCAAGGAGGAAGGCTTCTATATTTGTTTAGACCTCAGTGTCTATACTAACCAACATTATTATACATTATATGGGTCCCAGTCCATGCCTGGAGGGTGCAATCTAACTTACTAACAGCACATGTTCCAAGTTTGGTTCCTCTGCCACACAGTTCAAACAGTTGTGAGAAGTAATTGTGGTACGATTATACATTTTTAGCCTTAGATGAATTACAATCAGAGGTGGCTTTCAGCAGGTTCTGACCAGTTCTGGAAAACCGGTAGCGGAAATTTTGAGTAGTTTGGAGAAAAATTCTGACTGGCCCCGCCCCCATCTATTCTCTGCCTCCCGTGTCCTGGCTGATCGGGAGGAAATGGGGATTTTGCAGTAACCTTCCCCTGCCATGCCCACCAAGCCATGCCACGCCCACCAAGCCACACCCACAAAACCAGTAGTAAAAAAAATTGAAACCCGCCACTGATTACAATGTACCTCTAAAGTGCATTTCCCATCCATGTGAGTTTTGTTTCTAACTTGTACTGAGAATAAATTTAGTTTTGGACTGACTTATAGAACCCCAGTGTGCTCTGAACTGATTCGAAGGCCATCTGAATCAACTGATATTCCAAATCTAATGCTAGATCCAGGAATCTGGATCTTCTATTACTGCTGGAAGTCAACCAGATGGCTATAGCGGTTTCTCCATTGAACACAAAGCCATGAATCCCCCCCCCCAAAAAAAAACACCCGTTGCACCTTCTTTAAGCAATGGCATAGCTTCTCCGCCCTTCCATGGTCATTTCATTGCCAGTATTGTTGTTAGCTTGAAAAGCTAATCCAGGGACAACAACAACAACAACAACAAAACATTTACCTTGCTGGCTTGTATTTTGCTGTCAGCAACACGACTCGCTCTTTCAAAAAGAATTAATCTGCTTGATAGGGTGGGTGAGTGGAGAAAGCAAATGTACATTGAGCAGAAAGGGGTTTCAGGCAGCCAACTCTGAAACCAGCCAGCAAGATTCTTGGATATTGTACAAGTTATGTCATGAGAAAGATTTCAAACTGCTGCCAAGAATTGTAGGGGTATGTTTGAGAAGGTACAAGCACCACTTGGGCAAAAAAACCACAACATTAGTTATGATCAGCCGAGCTGATTCTTGTTTACAATATATCCATATAAGATTGACACAGTGGTAAAATCCAATTTTTTTGACGACCGGTACTGTGGGCGTGGCTTGGTGGGCGTGACAGGGGAGGGATACTGTAAAAGTTTGGTTTTAATATGGTTTTAGTACTCTTTTATCTTTCGGCCTAATTGAATTTAGATTTTAAATTATTTCTTAATTTTTGTAATCGTATTTTTATTTGGCTGTAAACCGCCCTGAGTCCTTTGGGAGAAGGGCGGTATATAAATCTAATTAATTAATAAATAAAATAAATAAAATCTCCATTCCTTCCCAACTCCTGGGGAAAGGATACTGCAAAATTCCCATTCCCATTCCACTCCTGGGGGAAGGATACTGCAAAATCCCCATTCCCATCCCATTCCTGTGGGAAGGATATTGCAAAATCTCCATTCCCACCCCACTCTGGGGCCAGCCAGAGGTGGTATTTGCCAGTTCTCCAAACTACTCATAATTTCCGCTGCTGATTCTCCGAACTGCTCAAAATTTCTGCTACCGGTTCTCCAGAACCTGCTGGATTTCACCCTAGGTTAACACCTATGTTTTGCATTATATATTTACTTGGGGGATAATGAGAGAGAGGAGGAATTTAATCACTGGAAGTAAAGATGGACATAATATCTGTATTTAAACAAAGCTTGGATGTGAAAGGGAAATATTCATAGCAATAGATGACGATTATTTGGCCCAGTTCTCATCATTGTTAGCTGAGATTCTACACTTGTGATGGAGAATGGATGTTTGTGCATCTACACTGCTTATTTGCACCTCTATAACTGTCTGGTTTGGTTCTGCAACCCAACAAGAAAGACACAGACTTGAGAGGATAATTAGAACTGCAGAAAAAATAATTGCTACCAACCTGCCTTCCATTGAGGACCTGTATACTGCACGAATCAAGAAGAGGGCCATGAAAATATTTACAGATCCCTCACATCCAGGACATAAACTGTTTCATCTCCTACCCTCAAAACGACTCTATAGAGCACTGCACACCAGAACAACTAGACACAAGAACAGTTTTTTCCCGAAGGCCATCATTCTGCTAAACAAATAATTCCCTCAACACTGTCAGACTATTTACTGAATCTGCACTACTATTAATCTTCTCATAGTTCCCATCACCAATCTCTTTCCACTTATGACTGTATGACTGTAACTTTGTTGCTGGCAATCCTTATGATTTATATTGATATATTGACCATCAATTGTGTTGTAAATGTTGTACCTTGATGAACGTATCTTTTCTTTTATGTACACTGAGAGCATATGCACCAAGACAAATTCCTTGTGTGTCCAATCACACTTGGCCAATAAAATTCTATTCTATTCTATTCTATTCTACAATCAGGCCCATGGGAGTAAGAACGTGGAGTTGCTTCTGAGTATTTTATTTCTTGTTTTCTGCCGGCAGACAGAATCTTGCCAGACTAAAGTAACTATCTGCATAACTACAGATATAGTCTGTGAATTGTTAGGGAGGAGCCGTCCTTGCCTTCTTCCTGTCCCACCAGACATTTCATGTTCTACAGACTTTTTCCTCCCTCTTGCAACTCCAGACTACCTCACTTAAATCTATAGAACGTTTCACAGAAAGAGAGGCAGAATAATCATCAGTGAGTGATATGTACAGTAGTGGCCAAAATTTTGGAAACCTTTTGGGAAAAGTGTATTTTTGAGGTTTGATGGCTAATAACATCACTTTTTTTTTTTGGAGTTTCAAGAGAATTCTATTCCTTTGCTGGAATGGCCTGGGAATAGCCCAGACCTTAACCCAATTGAAAATCTATGGAGCCCCACTAAAGAAACTTGTTACTCAGAAGCGACCCAGCAATAAAACCCAGTTAATAGAAGCCATCATTCAATCTTTTCTTTTATGTACACTGAGAGCATATGCACCAAGACAAATTCCTTGTGTGTCCAATCACACTTGGCCAATAAAGAATTCTATTCTATTCTATTCTATTCTATTCTATTCTATTCTATTCTATTCTATTCTATTCTATTCTATTCCATTCCATTCCATTCCATTCTCTGTCTTCTCTATTGGCATATACTCCTGGGACGAGAGATTCTGATCTTGATCACAACCGTATTTTCAACAATGCTAAAAGTTATGCAGCAGAGAAATAAATAAGATTTAGGCAGATATAGCAAGTGAAGGCAGTGTGGTGCTTGAAGTTGTCTCTAGATGGCAGTGAAGCCAAATATCTGAGAGACCATAGAAAATCTCTTAGATATGAGATGAGGAATAAGAGATTGTTCCTAGTCCCGTACATACAAACTCCAAAGATCTTCCAGAAATGCATTTCTTTGTTTTCCTTCCTGCTGGTTTTTTTAAAATTTAATTTAATTTTATTTTTGGCAAAATTAAAAAAAAATGTATGAAAATTCAACACTGGCTATCTCATGAAATCTTTTGTAATAACCTTGGGGCAGGGGTGAAATCCAGCAGGTTCTGACAGGTTCTGGAGAACTGGTAGCAGAAATTTTGAGTAGTTTGGAGAACCGGCATATACCACCTATAGCTGGCCCCAGAGTGGGGTGGGAATGGGGATTTTGTGGCATCCTTCCCCTGGAGTGGGGTAGAAATGGGGATTTTGCAGTATCCTTCCTCTGTCACACCCAAGCCACGCCCACCAAGCCCCACCACACCCACCAAGCCACGCCCACAGAACCAGTAGTAAAAAAAAAAACAATTGGATTTCTTCCTCGGGTCCTTTTAGAGTCCTTGAGAAACTGATATCATACAAGGTTAATAAATTATACTCCTCCTCATTGATGAGTTTTTCATCCTGAAATTGATTGAAACATTGTACCATCATATGCTGCCATAGTATAGTGTTAACAACATCTGTAAAGATGATATATGAGCATGACACTAAGTTTTTTCTATATTTCCCTTTATTGAAAAACTTCCATCATGCTTCTTTCTGAAAACAAAGGTCATTATAATATACCTCATTATATATTTGATTTGATGATATTTCAGTTAATAAATACCATTTAAGGTGTTAAGCTTCTTTTCTTTTTCAGCAGCAAAGTGAATTACAACTTTAAAGAACTTTATCACTTTATATTCATTTATTTTAAGTATAGATTTTAGATTTTAAACAAATATGTTTAGAGCTTTTATATCTTTCAAGTTATTCAAATTATCCTCAGCAGGTATATAATGGCATCCAATTCCAATATCATGTTGGGGCTTTTGAGCAAGGGAGGAGGAACGTGAGCACTGGCATTCCGGGATTTCCCTTTGTTTAGAGCTGGGAATCCTCCTTCCCCCTTTTGCACTCCCTCCCTCCCTCCCTCCCTCTCTCTCTCTCTCTCTCTCTCACACACACACACACACACACACACACACACACACACACACACACACACACTTCTAAAGTCGATTGGCACAATGAAAGGCAAAAAACAAAATTGTTTTAAGAAAGAAGCTTTAGCAGGAGGGGGATGGAGGGTGTTTTACGTTTTGGCAAACAGCCAGGCCAACTGTATTGGAGAAGGTCACACAACTGGCCTTAACATTTTAGCTGCTGTCTTTTTCCTCACACTTGGGTTTAATGATATTAGAGACCCTTATTGCCCTGCCAAAAAAAAAAGAGCCACCCCAACGCCTATGAAAATTAACCTTCTGCCAAGAGACACTGTGCAGGGTATTTTCACTATTGGTGTGCATACAGGCTTAGATTTGTGTTGGGTTCTTAGTGCTTAGAGCACTGACCTTCAGAGGCACCCTGGTCCCTTGGAAGCTAAAGGAGGACTCATTTTCATGCTTGCAGTTGTATTGTCAATTTCTGTGAGACAATGTTGTTGAAGTAACTCACTCACTCATTCATTCATTCATTCATTCCTTGTGTGTCCAATCACACTTAGCCAATAAAAATTCTATTCTATTCTATTCATTCATTCATTCATTCATTTTATTTTGTCAAATACATATTAAATAATTATATAAATATAAGCATGAATTGAATACATAAAAGGAATACAACTAAAGGGAACATTAGGACAGGGACGGTAGGCACGCTGGTGCTCTTATGCACGCCTTACAGACCTCTTAGGAATGGGGTGAGGTCAATACTAGATAGTCTTTGGTTAAGGCTTTGGGGATTTTGGGAAGAGACCACAGAGTCAGGTAGCACATTCCAGGCATTAACAACTCTGTTACTGAAGTCACATTTTCTGCAATCTAGATTGGAGAGGATCACTTTAAGTTTGAATCTATTGTGTTCTCGTATTGTTGTGGTTGAAGCTGAAGTAGTCATTGATAGGAAGTACATTGTAGCAGATAATTTTAAGAGCTATGCTCAGGTCATACCAAAGGCGGCGTAGTTCTAAATTTTCTAAAGCTGGGAATCCTCCTTCCCCCTTTTGCACTTTTATTGTTTTTCGTTCAAATAAATATTCATGTTATTTTACTTGGCTCTATCTTTATTTTTTACATTGACCAGTAGCTGCCTCATTTCCCACCCTCGGCTTATACTCGAGTCAATAGTTTTTCCCAGTTTTTGTGGTAAAATTAGGTGCCTCGGCTTATATTCGGATCGGCTTATACTCGAGTATATACGGTAAATAAGATTTAGGCAGATATAGCAAGTGAAGGCAGTGTGGTGCTTGAAGTTGTCTCTAGATGGCAGTGAAGCCAAATATCTGAGAGACCATAGAAAATCTCTTAGATATGAGATGAGGAATAAGAGATTGTTCCTAGTCTGGTACGTACAAACTCCAAAGATCTTCCAGAAATGCATTTCTTTGTTTTCCTTCCTGCTGGTTTTTTTTAAATTTAATTTAATTTTATTTTTGGCAAAATTAAAAAAAAAATGTATGAAAATTCAACACTGGCTATCTCATGAAATCTTTTGTAATAACCTTGGGGCAGGGGTGAAATCCAGCAGGGTCTGACAGGTTCTGGAGAACTGGTAGCAGAAATTTTGAGTAGTTTGGAGAACCAGCATATACCACCTATAGCTGGCCCCAGAGTGGGGTGGGAATGGGGATTTTGTGGCATCCTTCCCCTGGAGTGGGGTGGAAATGGAGATTTTGCAGTATCCTTCCTCTGTCACACCCACCAAGCCACGCCCACCAAGCCCCACCACACCCACCAAGCCATGCCCACAGAACCAGTAGTAAAAAAAAAAACAATTGGATTTCCCCACTGCCTTGGGGGCACAACTTTTCCTAAGATTTATTTTGAAAAGTCTATAGTGTTAAAGAACAAAAAGAAGTAAAGAAAGAGAAGAAGGAAGGAAGGAAGGAAGGAAGGAAGGAAGGAATATACAGAAATAATAATAATAATAATTTATTTATTTATTTATTTATTATTTAAATTTTTATACCGCCCTTCTCCCGAAGGACTCAGGGCGGTTCACAGCCAGATAAAAAAATACACAATGATACAGTATAAATACGATTAAAATACAATTAAAAAACTTATTAAATTGGCCAAGATTAAAAATTTAGGATAAAAACCCATTAAAAACCCATAAATTTAAAACTAACCCAGTCCAGCGCAGATGAATAAGTGAGTTTTAAGCTCATGCGAAAGGTCTGGAGGTCCGGAAGTTGACGGAGTCCTGGGGAGTTCGCTCCAGAGGGCGGAGCCCCACAGAGAAGGCCCTTCCTGGGCGCCGCCAGACGACACTGTCGCTGACGGCACCCTGAGGAGTCCCTCTCTGTGAGAGCGCACGGGTCGGTGAGAGGTATTCGTAGCAGCAGGCGGTCCCGTAAATAGCCCGCCCTATGCCATGGAGCGCTTTAAAGATTCACCAACACCTTGAAGCGCACCCGAAGGCCACAGGTAGCCAGTGCAGCCTGCAGGATAGGTGTCACGGGAGCCACGAGGCTCCTCTATCACCCGCAGCTGCATTCTGACTAACTGAAGCCTCCGGATGCCCCTCAAGGGGAGCCCCATGTAGAGAGCATTGCAGTAATCCAGGAGATCACAAGGGCGTGAGTGACTGTGCACAAGGCATCCCGGTTCAGAAAGGGCGAACTGGCGACCAGGCGAACCTGGTGGAAAGCTCTCCTGGAGACGGCCGCCAGGTGGTCCTCAAAAGACAGCCGCTCATCCAGGAGAACACCGTTGCGCACCTCTCCATCGGGGCCAATGACTCGCCTCCCAACAGTCAGCCGTGGACTCAGCTGACTGTACCGGGATGCCGGCATCCACAGCCACTCCGTCTTGGAGGGATTGAGCTTGAGCATAATAATAATAACAACAACAACAACAACAACAACAATAATAACATCAGAGTTGGAAGGGACCTTGGAGGTCTTTTAGTCCAACCCCCTGCCCAGGCAGGAGACCCTACACCACTTCAGACAAATGGCTATCCAACATTTTCTTTAAAATTTCCAGTGTTGGAGCATTTACAACTTCTGCAGGCAAGTCGTTCCACTGATTAATTGTTCTAACTGTCAAATGACCCTTTCAATTTTGTTTTACAACAGGTTTATGTTTAAATTAAAGTCTTACTCTACGTTACATCATAACTTTTGACCCTCCTATCATCCACTATATTTTCTAGTCATCAAAACCATATATTGCAATTTCCTTTGTTTCCCGCTCCCAGGCAAAAGAGTTCTGAAGAGTTTTCAGATGGAAGATGAGTCAACCTTAAGCCGGTAAGAATCAAATTGCTGGCAGCTGTCAATCAGCAGAGATAGCCTGCAGTACTGCATTCTTAACTACCTGCACTACCATGGCTCTTGGATAGAAGGAAGTAAACTACCAATAATCTTTTCTGCTGTCCTCACCACTCTCCGTACCACCTTCCTGTGTGAAGCAATAACACTTCCAACCCAGACAGTAATGCAATATGACAGGATATTCTCAATTGTCCCTCTATAGAAAGTGGTAAGGACAGGGGGACAAAGGAAGATGTACTTTTCTCATGTGACACAGAAAATGATGGCGTTGTTGTACCTGCTTCACCAGCGTCTCACTGTTGAGTGACCAAGCTAACCTATTTGTTAGCTGCACACCCAGAAACCTGTAAACAAGTAGATCCGAGATTCATACGCTGAAAGAGGACAGAAAGAATATATGGAGTTTTTAAAAATAATTGAACAGATACAATTAAGTACGTTGACATGATTGCAACACCGCTAAACACACATTGCTTTAAAATTCCCAAGATAAAGATGAATTCCAATCAGCTCAACATCTTTAGATGTTACCATGGTGGCACAGTGGTTGGAATGCAGTACTGCAGGCCACTTCTGCTGCCTGCAATTTGGCAGTTCGAATCTCACCAGGCTCAAGGTTGACTCAGCCTTCCATCCTTCCGAGGCGGGTAAAATAAGGACCCAGATTGTTGGGAGCAAGAGGCTGACTCTGTAAACCACTTAGAGAGGGTTGCAAAGCACTGTAAAGCAGTATATAAGTCTAAGTGCTATTCCTTCCTTCCTTCCTTCCTTCCTTCCTTCCTTCCTTCCTTCCTTCCTTCCTTCCTTCCTTCCTTCCTTCCTTCCTTCCTTCCCAGTGGTTAGAATGCAGTATTGCAGGTTAATACTGCCCAATGCCAGCAGTTCGATAAAAGGTTGACTCAGCCTCCTAGCCTTCCAAAGTGGATAAAATGAGGACCCAGATTGTTGGGGGCAATGTGCTGACTCTGTAAACTGCTCAGAGAGGGCTATAAAGCACTGTAAAGCGGAATATAAGTCTCTAAGTGCTACTGCTATTTAGATGAAACTGCTTACTCAAAGAGAGGGGAACTGTTCATTCAAAGAGCAAGCACATGTATTTGCAAACACATCTGCTACTTCAGCCTTCCTATTCTTAATTTGGCAGATACAGATCAAAGTTCATGGGGTTTATTTACTAACTTCATAGATTGTTGCACCAAGACGTCGGCTGAATCTTCCAGCTCCTTGGCCTTTAGCTTCCAATCAACTTAATTCACGTAGCAAAGGGCAAAATAAAATGTTTTTTTTAAAAAAAAATTAAAAGCACCCTTACCGCGTACACTTACGGTAGCGATAAATAGATTTCTCTTTTACATGATGGGTGTGTGAGAGAGAGAGCAAGAGAGCTTCACAGGGTAGATCTTGATAACCCAATGGGAACATTTCAAAAGAGGCCAACGAGTTTTATGCTTTCGCAGAAAGGTGTGGTAGGAGAAACAAGCAGGAGTAACTCAGCTGTCTAAACATTCCACCCCTTAGGGAAAATAGAATAAATACTGCTTGCAAACTATAAAAGGTAGAAGAAAAAGACATTTTGTTTCTCTTTTGCACATTATTCTAGATGGATTGTCAATGAGTTACTTTTCTTTCTTTCTTTCTTTCTTTCTTTCTTTCTTTCTTTCTTTCTTTCTTTCTTTCTTCTCTTTCTTTTTTCTTCCTTCTTCCTTCCTTCTTTTCTTTCTTCCTCCCTCCCTCCCTTCTTCCTTCCTTTTTCTGTCTTTCTCTTTCTTTTCTTTCTTTCTTTCTTCCTTCCTTCCTCCCTCCCTCCCTCCCTCCCTCCCTCCCTCCTTTCCTCTTTCTTTCTTTTTTTTCTTTCTTTCTTTCTTTTTCTTTCTTCTTCCTCTCTCTCTCTTCTCTTTCTTCTCTTCCTTCTCTTCCTTCTTTCTTTCTTTCTTCCTTCCTTCCTCTTTTTTCTTTCTTTCTTTCTTTCTTCTTTCTTCCTTCCTTCCTTCTTCCTCCCTCTTCCTTCTTTTCTTTTTCTTTCTTTCTTTCTCTTTCTCTTCTCTTTCTTCTCTTCCTTCTCTTTCTCTTCTCTTTCTTCTCTTCCTTCTCTTTCTTTTTTCTTTCTTTTCTTTCATTCTTTCTTCCTCTTTTTTCTTTCTTTCTTTCATTCTTTCTTTCTTTCTTTCTTTCTTCCTTCCTTCCTTTCTTCCTCCCTCCTTTCCTCTTTCTTTCTTTCTTTCTTTCTTTTTTCTTTCTTTCTTTCTTTTCTTTTCTTTCTTTCTGTTTCTCTTCTCTTTCTTCTCTTCTCTTTCTTCTCTTCCTTCTCTTTATTTCTTCTTTCTTTTCGTTCTTTCGTTCGTTCTTTCTTTCTTTCTTTCTTCCTCTTCTTCCTTCCTTCCTTCCTTCCTTCCTTCCTTCCTTCCTTCCTTCCTTCCTTCCTTCCTTCCTTCCTTCCTTCCTTCCTCTCTCTCTCTCTCTCTCTCTCTCTTTCTTTCTTTCTTTCTTTTATGTATAATTTGCTACAGGAAGATCCCCTGAGCTGCTTTCTGTTAGTGCTATTCTATTCCTTCTAAGCAGAGCTTTCTGAGTATAGCTTATGGAAAGCAGAGGTGAAGTCAAAACGCCAGATGTTAAACACAGCAGAATCACATTTTTTTTCTTTCCAGATGATTTGCAGAGTTGTCTTTGGAGGAGAACGATTTCTACAGAGAAAAATACCAATAGATTGATCTATGAGCAGCAGGCAACAATATTTTCCTCTTAGGAAGCAAAACACCCATCAGTTGACAATGAAAGGATTCTGGATAAAACAGTTCTGGATAAAAATGGGGCCTTGGAGTCCTAATGGATGATCACTTAAACATGAGCCAGCAGTGTGTGATGGCAGCCAAAAAAACTAATACAACCCTTGGTTGTAAAAACAGAGGCATAGAATCAAAATCACATGAAGTGCTAGTACCGCTTTATAAAACTTTACTAAGACCATACCTGGAATACACCATTTTGTAATATGGTGACCAAAAATTCCAGTTTTGGTCACCATATTACAAAAAAAAAGATGTTGAGACTTTGGAAAAAGTGCAGAGAAGAGTAACTAAGATAATTAAAGGCCTGAGGACTAAAACTTATGTAGAACAGTTGCGGAATTTGGGTATGACTAGTCTAATGAAGAGATGGACTAGGGGGTGACATGATAGCAGTCTTCCAGTATTTGAGAGGCTGCCACAAAGAAGAGGATGTCAACTTATTTTCCAAAGCACCTGAGGGCAGGACAAGAAGCAATGGATGGAAACTAATCAAGGAGAGAAGCAACCTGGAACTAAGGAGAAATTTCCTGACAGTGAGGACAATTGACCAGTGGAACAACTTGCCTTCAGAAGTTGTGACTGCTTCATCACTGGAGGTTTTTAAGATGAGACTGGACAGCCACTTGTCTGGAATGGTATCGGGTCTCCTGCTTGAGTAGCAGGTTGGACTAGAAGACTTCCAAAGTCCCTTCCACCTCTACTCGATTTTATTCTATCCCTTGGTCCATAAAGATCTCATGAGGTTTCATACCTGGCTTCCATCTTCTCCAGACTCAGTAATACTCAACCAACTGCCCTGTTCGGACATTAAATGTAAAGGTTCCCCACACACATGTGCTAGTCATTCCTGACTCTAGGGGGCGGTACTCATCTCCGTTTCAAAGCCAAAGAGCCAGCGCTGTCCGAAGACGTTTCCGTGGTCTTGTGGCCGGCATGACTCAACGCCAAAGGCGCACGGACAGCTGTTACCTTCCCACCAAAGGTGGTCCCTATTTTTCTACTTGCATTTTTTACATGCTTTCGAACTGCTAGGTTGGCAGAAGTAACGGGAGATCACCCCATTATGCGGCACTAGGGCTTTGAGCCGCTGAATTACCGATCAACAAGCTCAGCGTCTTAGCCACTGAGCTACCGCATTCCTCTTGAGCCACCACATCCCTCTTTGGACATTAGGCCAGATAAAGTGGTCTAGAACTGGGCATGGTGAAGTTTCAAGAAGACTCACATTTGAGTGATGCTTCTATTAAGAATTCTAATATAATAATATAATATAA
>NC_080545.1:5298635-5321135 GCF_028640845.1 Ahaetulla prasina
TTGAAGAATATACCTTCCAATGATGAGGCACGGAGGTGAATTGCATTCGACCTGCAACTGAAGAATCCTTCAAGGTTTTCCAGTCTCCGTTCTCCAAATGTATGAAGTGAAACCTTGAGGGTTTAACTATAAAAAGTCACTCAGTTAAAAACAAAATTTCTGAGTAATGGGTACAGATAGTCCTGGACTTAAACAGCAGTTTGTTTAACGACCATTTGAAGTTACAACGGCATTGAAAAAGTGACTTATGACCATTTTTCACACTTATGACTGTTTTTTGGCCCATTTTTCAGCCATTTTTGCAAGAAACAAGGCACACAGAGAGTTTGGAAAGCCTGCAGAGTGCTCCTGGGGGCTGGGGGAGGGCAAAAACACACCTAATTTTGCAAAAATCGGGCAAAAAATGGGCCTGTTTTTCGCAAAAATGGAATGAGCGGGGCAGAGCTTTGAGAGGCCAAAAATGGCTGTATTCGGTATATAAGACGGACCAACATTTTCACACTCTTTTAGGGTGGGGGAAAGATCTGTCTTATACTCTGCAAAATACGGTACATTTTGGGCTCGATTGTGGTCATAAGTTGAGGACTGCCTGCCAACTGCAACGGCATCCTCTGGAGATGTTTCAGGTGTTTAATGTTTAGGCTGTCCTTGGAAACTTGGGCAGTTCACGGATTTTATCTGTTGGAATGTTTTTGTGGACATTCATTGTTCTGGGGTTTGTTTGTTTATTATTATTATTATTATTATTGATTGTTGCTATTTTTTTAAAATGTTAAATGCCACCCAGAATCTGGTGGAGCTGAATGAATTCATCCGAATTCCAAATTCTGCTTTCTCTATCACTTATTTGGGGCTCTTCCTTGGCATGCGCAAACGGCGATGAGGAACCCCAGGCACATCACAGAACCAAGACTTATGAGCACGATTTGGAAAATGTTCAGCAACTTGATCTTGTCGGTCACTTTTGATCGGAAAAGTTCTGCTTTTTCATCATCGATTATAGCCGTCTAAGGAAAGGGAAGGAAAAAAATAATTTAACATCATTCCAGCGGAAGAATTACTGCACCGATACTCAGCAGTCATAATTTTTTTCCCCCACCCCAAATAAAAGCTATCTTGCAAGATGCATAATTTTGCATAAAATGGGGTGTCCAACTGCAACAAAGATGATTAGGGGACTGGAGGCTAAAACACATGAAGAACGGTTGCAGGAACTGGGCATGTCTAGTTTAATGAAAAGAAGGACTAGGGGAGACATGATAGCAGTCTTCCAATATCTCAGGGGCTGCCCCAAAGAAGAGGGAGTCAAGCTATTCTCCAAAGCACCTGAGGGCAGAGTTGGAAGGGACCGTGGAGGTCTTCTAGTCCAACCCCATGCTTAGGCAGGAAACCCTAAACCACTTCAGACAAATGGTTATCCAACATCTTCTTAAAAACTTCCAGTGTTGTAGCATTCACAACTTCTGGAGACAAGTTGTTCCACTGATGGTTCTCACTGTCAGGAAATTTCTCCTTAGTTCTAAGTTGCTTCTCTCCTTGATTATTTTTCATCTGTTGCTTCTTGTTCTACCCTCAGGTGCTTTGAAGAATAGGTTGACTCCCTCTTCTTTGTGGCAACCCCTGAGATATTGGAGCACTGCTATCATGTCTCCCCTAGTCCTTCTTTTCATCACACTAGACATACTCGGTTCCTGCAACCGTTCTTCATATGTTGTTAACCTCCAGTCCCCTAATCCTCTTTGTTGCTCTTCTCTGCACTCTTTCCAGAATCTCTACATCTTTTTTACATTGTAGTGACCAAAACTGAATGCAATATTTCAAGTGTGGCCTTACCAAGGCCTTATAAAGTGGTATTAACACTTCATGTGATCTTGATTCTATCCGTCTGATAATGCAGACTACAACTGTGTTGGCTTTTTTGGCAGCTGCTGCATACTGCTGGCTCCAGTGTGGGTTTCAATTTTTTTTTTACTACTGGTTCTGTGGGTGTGGCTTGGTGGGCGTGGCACAAGAAGGATACTGTTAAATCTCCATTCTCTTCCCACTCCAGGGGAAGGTTACTGCAAAATCCCCATTTCCTCCCAATCAGCTGGGACACAGGGGGCAGATAATAGATTGGGACAGGGCCAATCAGAGGTGGTATTTACTGGTTCTCCGAACTACTCAAAATTTCCACTATTGTTTCTCCAGAACTGGTCAGAACCTGCTGAAACCCACCTCTGGCTTGCTCCTATTTAAATGATTGTCCACTAGGACCTCCAAGATCCCTCTCACAGTTACTACTACTGAGCAAGGTACCACATATACTGTACTGGTTTCATTTCAGAGGAAGCTTAGACCAGGTAAGGATGTGGAGACTGGATCTTCTTCCAGATCAGAGAATTGAGACAAGCTCTTAATCCCTCCATGATGAGCAGATGATCATATAAGAGCAGGCTTTTCTAGAGATTCCTGTTTTCAATTGGTTCAATCAGCGGTGATCCCAGATTGGTCAAAGATTGGTCAAACTACAAAGAAGGATGGCAACAATTGAAACAGGAGCCCACTAACCTCATTCATCCACAAAACAGGAAAGATAAAGTGACGCTTGATGTTTTTTAGTGCTCTGCGGGAAAACAAAGAAAAAAAGCAACATTAGAACATCAGTTGAGGCCTGCTGTCTTCTGAGAGTGCAAAAAAAAATGGCTACAGCCAATTCGTTGGAACTCTATACTATTTTTCTTGGAGCCCGATCGAAACTGCCAGGGGGAAGAATGGCTGTTTTTCTCAGTTCTTCCTCCATCGGTAACTGTTGTGACTCGTCCTCCCTCCTCTCCTCAGCCAGGCCCCTTCCATCTCCAACCAGGCCTGTTATCAGATTCCGAGTCTGATAATGAAGATGAACTGCCTGTCATGCCTCCAACCCCCAGCCCTGGCCCCAAGCCCGGAGAGGATTCCAAGAGTGAACAAACAAGCCCGATAAACCTCACTCATACGGTGTGTGTTCCTTTGGCTTAGCCATCAGAGGAAGCCAGCCCGGTATTGGAATTGCTCGGGCCTACTCCTTCTGACCTCTCCCTTTCCCAAACAGCAGAAGACAATTCAAAGTAGGAGGATCCTCACTTCCGGAGATCTGAGAGGTGACGCCAGCAGAAGGAAGGGAGGGGCAGGCCTGGATAAATGCTGAGTCATGGAGCCACACCCCACAGCCTATATAAAGGACCTGCTTGTGGCATTCCAACCTTGAGTCAAGCAAAGTCTTATCGAGTTTGCCGATACTGGACTCTATCATTGAAGTCACAACTTGGACTCCTGCCTGCCCTGATAAACTTTGAAGGGACTTGGCAAGCTGCAGCGGCTTCATTGCCAAGTTTGCCACGGACTTCCTTGACTCATTTGTCGGAGTGGGGGGTGGGACATGACAGTAACCGGATTGGAAATATCCATGTTCATTTAGATCTTTGAGGAAAAGGCTAATGGCGTTTTCAAAATAGGCAAAAACACAGCCAGGAGAGCTCTCTTTTTGATGGACAAGCACACATATTTTTGGAAGGACGGAAGAGGTCAACAAAGCAGATAAGGCCTTATCTATCATGTGGATGGAAATGTCTTATAAGATCCAAGAGATGAATATGGGAGGCAAGTCAAAAAAAGCATAGTAATTATTGCATAATTGCTATGCTTAGCAATCATTCTATATTGAAGCGGGCAAGAGACGATGGATAGATGATATCTCTTTTTTGTTGTTGATCTGATTTGCTTTTCTTTTTCTCTCTCTCTTTTTTTTTTAGACAGGTGACATGACTGGAAGTTGGGTAAGATAGAAAGAAAATGCCTTTTAACAAAGGGTGACATGATTAAAAGTTAGAATAAGGGATAAAAATAAGACAAGGGGGAATATTAGTGTATACACTTTTATATAATAAAATAAAAGCAATAACAAGAGGAAGCATGGAATCATTGAATAATGACAGACTGCAACTTAATATAAAGATGTATCATTATTAGAAATATATAAGTTGATTGAATGTAATAATTGTGATTAAGTCTACTGGTTTTATTTGTATTAGACTGTATGAGACCCATGTGCCATACTGTTCATGCATTGATATATTTGTAAAAAAATAAAAAAAAACTTTGGGGGGGGAGAAAATGTCTCAGTCGATTGTATTTGTTTCCCCACCCTGCATTGATTTTAAAGCCTACACCCAACCGTTGTCCTATTAGAGTTTGTTTTTAAAAGAGGCTTCCAGGAGATCTGAAGGCCACAGTTGACCTATACAGTCTGCACATATAAGGGGGGCGGAGCTTCAGTGAGGAAGTCGGGCCCGCCATTTTGCAGATTTTTGCAGATTTTTGACCTCTCCTGAGATGCTACTGCCCATAAACCAGTTCCCCTAATAAGCATACATGCAGAACAAACAATTCAATATTTTCCCAGTAGAAAAGAAATAACAATCAAGACTTACATGATTTTTGAGTTCGGTCTCACCAATAAATTAATCTGCAACCTTTTGGCATAGTGCAAAGTAAATCCTGTGGTCTAAAACAAAACAAATACAGTGAACTTTGTGGGTGGGAATATTCAAACATTAGCAGCGTTAATAGGATCGCCAATATCCAATGATGGATATGGCACAACAGCAACAAGAAGAAGGGCCTCTGTAGCTCAGACTGCTAAGACAGTCTGTTATTAACACAGCTGCTTGCAATTACTGCAGGTTCTAGTCCCACCAGGCCCAAGGTTGACTCAGCCTTCCATCCTTTTATAAGGTAGGTAAAATGAGGACCCAGATTGTTGGGGGCAATAAGTTGACTTTGTATATAGAATAGAATAGAATAGAATAGGATTTTATTGGCCAAGTGTGATTGGACACACAAGGAATTTGTCTTGGTGCATGTGCTCTCAGTGTACATAAAAGAAAAGATACGTTCATCAAGGTACAACATTTACAACACAATTGATGGTCAATATATCAATATAAATCATAAGGATTGCCAGCAACAAGTTATAGTCATACAGTCATAAGTGGAAAGAGATTGGTGATGGGAACTATGAAACGATTAATAGTAGTGCAGATTCAGTAAATAGTCTGACAGTGTTGAGGGAATTATTTGTTTAGCAGAGTGATGGCCTTCGGGAAAAAACTGTTCTTGTGTCTAGTTGTTCTGGTGTGCAGTGCTCTATAGTGGTGGTTTGAGGGTAGGAGTTGAAACAGTTTATGTCCAGGATGCGAGGATCTGCAAATATTTTCACGGCCCTCTTCTTGATTCGTGCAGTATACAGGTCCTCAATGGAAGGCAAGTTGGTAGCAATTATTTTTTCTGCAGTTCTAATTATCCTCTGAAGTCTGTGTTTTTCTTGTTGGGTTGCAGAACCGAACCAGACAGTTATAGAGGTGCAAATGACAGACTCAATAATTCCTCTGTAGAATTGGATCAGCAGCTCCTTGGGCAGTTTGAGCTTACTGAGTTGGCGCAGAAAGAACATTCTTTGTTGTCCTTTTTTAATGATGTTTTGATGTTAGCTGTCCATTTGAGATCTTGCGATATGATAGAACCCAGAAATTTGAAGGTTTCTACTGTTGATACTGTGTTGTCAAGTATTGTGAGAGGTGGAAGTATGGAAGGGTTTTCCTAAAGTCTACCACCATTTCTACGGTTTTGAGTGTGTTCAGTTCCAGATTGTTTTGGTTGCACCACAAGGCTAGTCGTTCGACCTCTCGTCTATATGCGGATTCATCATTGTCTCGAATGAGACCAATCACTGTTGTGTCATCTGCGAACTTCAGTAGCTTAACAAATGGATCATTGGAGATGCAGTCATTGGTATACAGAGAGAAGAGAAGTGGGGAGAGCACACAGCCTTGGGGGGCCCCTGTGCTAATTGTACAGGTATTTGATGTGATCTTGCTTAGCTTCACCTGCTGCTTCCTGTTTGTTAGGAAGCTTGTGATCCACTTACATAAATATACAAATAGGATGAAGACTATTGCTGACATAGTGTAAGCCGCCCTGAGTCTTCGGAGAAGAGCGGGATAGAAATGCAAATAAAAAAAAGAAGCTATAATATAATATAATATAATATAATATAATATAATATAATATAATATAATATAATATAATATAATATAATATAATATAATATAATATAATATAATATAATATAATATAATATAATATAATATAATATAATATAATATAATATAATATAATATAATATAATATAATATAATATAATATAATATAATATAATATAATATAATATAATATAATATAATATAATATAATATAATATAATATAATATAATATAATATAATATAATATAATATAATATAATATAATATAATATAATATAATATAATATAATATAATATAATATAATATAAAACAACAGAGTTGGAAGGACCCTGGAGGCCTTCTAGTCCAACCCCCTGCCCAGGCAGGAAACCCTACACCATCTCAGTCAGATGGTTATCCAACATTTTCTTTAAAATTTCCAGTGTTGGAGCATTCACAACTTTTTTTTTAATTTGCATTTATATCCCGCCCTTCTCCGAAGACTCAGGGCGGCTTACACTATGTTAGCAATAGTCTTCATCCTATTTGTATATTTATATACAAAGTCAACTTATTGCCCCCAACAATCTGGGTCCTCATTTTACCTACCTTATAAAGGATGGAAGGCTGAGTCAACCTTGGGCCTGGTGGGACTTGAACCTGCAGTAATTGCACGCAGCTGCTGTTAATAACAGACTGCATTAGCAGTCTGAGCCACAGAGGCTCCCTTTAAGGTTTAAAGTAGAACATTAATTCACAACATTAAGTAGAAAAGTAATGCATTCAAAATAATGCATTCAGTTGCTGAGTTTGGAAGGGTTTTACCAGCATTGGACAAAACTGACTTCAATAGCCAGGAAGCCATAGCTACCTTATCCCAAAGGTGTTTTTTCAAGAGGCAACTAGTTGTTCTGTTTTTCTTTAAAGACATTTCGCTTCTCATCCAAGAAGCTTCTTCATCTCAGAGCTGAAGAAGCTTCTTGGATGAGAAGCGAAACGTCTTCAAAGGAAAACCAGAACGTCCAGTTGCCTCTCACAAAAAACACCTTTGGGACCAGCCCGGATAACTGAGACTCTCTAGAGACATTTAACTACATTGCTACCTTACTTGATTCAGTAATGTGATCGCAATTAATTTAAACCAGATATTCATCAATTTTGAGATTGATGCTTGCTTTTGAGGTTGGTGTGTGTACTTCACTTTTTAAATGTGCTTAGAATACGGAGCAAAATAACAACTCCGAGCCCTTCTTGAAGTATCGTGTTTCCCTGAAAATATAACGTGGTCTTATTTTCTTTTGGGCCCCAAAACAGCAATAGCAATAGCACTTAGACTTATATACTGCTTTACAGAGTCGGCCTCTAGCCCCCAACAATCTGGGTCCTCATTTCACCCACCTTGGAAGGACGGAAGGCTGAGTCAACCTTGAGCTGGTTAAGATCGAACTCCTGGCAGTCAGCAGAGTTAACCTGCAATACTGCATTCTAACCACTGCGCCACCAGGGTGGATGGTTAGGTAGGAAGGTAGGTAGGTAGGTAGATACCATGGATGGATGTAGATAGATAGATAGATTAGCAATAGCATTTAGACTTATATACTGCTTTACAGTGCTTTACAGCCCTCTCTAAGAGGTCTACAGAGTCAGCCTGTTGCCCCCAACAATCTGGGTCCTCATTTTACCCACCTTGGAAGGACGGAAAGCTGAGTCAACCTTGAGCTGGTTAAGATCAAACTCCTGGCAGTCAGCAGTGTTAACCTGCAATACTGCATTCTAACCACTGCGCCACCAGGGTGGATGGGTAGGTAGGAAGGTAGGTAGGTAGGTAGATACCATGGATGGATGTAGATAGATAGATAGATAGATAGATAGATTGATTGATTAGCAATAGCACTTAGACTTATATACTGCTTTACAGAGTCAGCCTCTTGCCCCCAACAATCTGGGTCCTCATTTCACCCACCTCGGAAGGATGGAAGGATGAGTCAACCTTGAGCCTGGTGAGATTCGAACTGCCAAATTGCAAGCAGCAGAAGTGGCCTGCAGTACTGCATTCTAACCACTGTGCCACCACGGCAACATTTAAAGATGTTGAGCTGATTGGAATTCAACTTTATCTTGGGAATTTTAAAGCAATGTGTGTTTAGGGGTGTTGCAATTATGTGTCATGCCTGGTGAGATTTGAACTGCCAAATTGCAGGCAGCCGGCAGGCAGCAGAAGTAGCCTGCAGTACTGCCCTCTAACTCTGCAGTATGCGTCACTATGGCTCATAAAGTAAATAAGCACCACTTCTTATTTTCAAGGGATGTCTTACCTTACAAGCGCTGCAGCCAAGATTCCTGCGCCCCGACATCTGTCGCACTGCTGCCCAACTTCTTCTGCCGCCCACTCGTGGCTGCTCGTGGCCAAATACCACGTGGCTCATCACGCCAGTGTTGCCTTTCACAGCAGGAGGCTGCATAGTGCATTGGGCCGTTGTGCGCATGCGCAGCGGCACTAGCACAATGTGCCACACATCCTGCTGCAAGTGGCAGCACTAGCGCGATGCGCCACATGGCTTCCTGCTATGAGTGGTGGCACTGGCGTGATGAGCCACGCGGTGTCCTGCTGCGAGTGGCAGCTCTGGTCCAATGTACCACACGGTGTCCAACTGCAGAACCAGTTGAGCAGTGGTGTGATGGATGTCAAGGCATGGGAGGCCTGGCTGCAGCCGTCCTAAGATAAGCAGGGGCGGGGTGCATGGGGCAGCTCCATTTCTCCACCCCTGCCCTAGCTTAATTTTTATGCATGCGCCTCGCCTCACCTCATACAACCAGACAGTGGGCAGGGGTTAACTGGGGTTTATTTTGGGGGTAGGGCTTATATTAGGCACAGGTGTGAACATCAGGCTAGGGCTTGCTTTCGGGGTAGGTCGTACTTTTAGGAAAACAAAGTACAGGCTGATGGGCCCTTGAAAATCTTCATCCCATCTCTGGACTGAATTGTTGTGACCCAGGCCCAAGTAGGTAGTAGGACACTCAGTCCGTGAAAACACAAACAAACTTTATTTGAACAGCTGAGAATTACTTCATTCCCAGCGTAATTCAACTAAATTAAAACAAATTCCTTCCAACACAAATTCCTCACTCCTATCGCAAACCTTGGTCCAATTAGGCAAACTGCCAAAGGCCTTTCTTGGCAAACGTTCAGAAGTCACAAAAAGAAATGCAAGACGTAGACGAAGCAGAAGATGCAGCTATCAACGTTGTTTTCTGGCAAAGCCCAGCCCAGCCGCCGTTGCTGGTCTGTTTTAAGCCTTATGGGAGGGGCCAATCATCTCTTGGCCCTACTCCTGAAATGTCCTCTTTGCTTGAGCTGCTCTTGCCTTCTGGCAGCTCGTGCATGTATTAGGAAGAGGCTCCTCCTGTTCCTCTGCCTCACTACTGTCAGGCTCTGGAGGCTCTGGAGTCCACACCTACTCCCAGATGGCCCTGGCCCCACCTCAGCCTCATCTCTGTCCATTGCCAGCTCCGCAGGCTGCTGGCGGACCACAACGTGAATGAACTAGGAGCAAACTTCCCTCTTCAGGGAACAAACTCCAAAATTAACTTCAAGGGTCAAATTTTATGACAGAGAAGGCCTGGATATTGGTTTAATAGGGGCCGTGATAGCTCAGGCTGTAAGAAGCCTGTTATTAGAACACAGCAGCCTGCAATTACTGCAGGTTCAAGCCCTGCCCAAGGTTGACTGAGCCTTCCATCCTTTATAAGGTAGGTAAAATGAGGACCCAGATTGTTGGGGGGGCAATAAGTTGACTTTGTAAAAATATACAGATAGAATGAGACTATTGCCTTATACACTGTAAGCCGCTCTGAGTCTTTGGAGAAGGGCGGGATATAAATGTAAACAAATAAAATAAATAATAAATAAATAAAATTAATTTGCAGTCACTTACTGGTTCTACATCCAGAAAGGTTTTGTGTTCTTCCACATCTGGCTTCAATCCCTCCACATACTGGAAAAGGTCTTTACTCGCATGCAGGAAATGGGGCAACGTGACGTAGACTGGTTTGCCTATAGAAATAAAAGGGAAAGGAGAAGACAGTATACCAACTGTATCATCAAGTTCGATTCAATGATCTTTGGACAGCAGCAAACCATTGTAGACCTTATTCACCAAGTACAAGCGCTAGTAAGCTTGGCAGATTGGACACCATCCATATCAAAACTTCTGTTGTGCCTCGCCCGCTCCCCTCTCCGCAGCCGGGCCCCTCTCATCTCCTGTTATCTCAGCCAGGGACTGATAGTGTAGACGAACGGCCTGGCATGCCTCCAGCCCCCAGTCCTGGCACCATGCCTGGATAGACGGAGCAAGACGAATGGCCTGGCATGCCTCCAGCCCCCAGTCCTGGCATCATGCTGTGGTGTTTATTTGCCAAGCAAATAAACCCCTCCCCCACAGCATGTGAACATGAGGAGCATGAAGCCAGTCATGAGCTGGAATTGCCGGCAGCTGGAGGGTGGATGGATCCATGCTTCCAGAGAATGGAGAGGCGACGTCAGCAAAAGGAAGGGAGGGGCAGGCCTGGATAAGTGCTGAGTCATGGAGCCACACCCCATGGCCTATATAAAGGATCTGCTTTCTGGCATTCTTTGAGTCAGGCAAAGTCTAATTTGGATTGCTGAAGTCACATCTTGGACTCCTGCCTGCCCTGAGAACTCTGACAGAACTTTGGCAAAGCTGCAGAGGCTTTGTGGCCACACTTGATACAGACTTCCCCGACCCGGCCATCAGAGAAGGAGTGGGACACGACATCTTCAAACTGCATTACTCAACTTCAAGAAAGGATTGCAGTGGACTTTCCTCTAACTACAGCTATGTCACAATACCTGGAAGTGAAAGTCACAAGGAATAGAATCTTTACATAGAATCTTTACATAGAATAACAGAGTTGGAAGGGACCTTGGAGGTCTTCTAGTCCAACCCCCTGCTTAGAAAGGAAATCTTACAGCACTTCAGATAAATGGTTATCCAATCTCTTCTTAAAAACTTCCAGTGTTGGAGCGTTCACAATTTCTGCAGGCAAGTTAATTGGTTAACTTGCAGGCAAGCACTGGTTAATTGTTCTAACTGTTAAGAAATTTCTCCTTAGTTCTAAGTTGCTTCCCTCCTTGATTAATTTCCATTCATTGCTTCTTGTCCTGGCCTCATGTGCTTTGGAGAAAGCTTGACTCCCTCTTCTTTGGGGCAGTCCCTGAGATATTGGAAGACTGCTATCCTATCTCCCCTGGTCCTTCTTTTCATTAAACTAGACATACCCAGTTCCTGCAACTGTTCTTCATATGTTTTAGCCTCCAGTCCCCTAATCATCTTGGTTGCTCTTCTCTGCACTCTTTCTAGAGTCTCAGCATCTTTTTTACACCGTGGCAACCAAAACTGGATGCAGCAT
The DNA here is from genome assembly GCF_028640845.1 of Ahaetulla prasina. Lineage (NCBI taxonomy): Eukaryota > Metazoa > Chordata > Lepidosauria > Squamata > Colubridae > Ahaetulla > Ahaetulla prasina. The sequence continues at coordinate 5,310,106 of NC_080545.1, forward strand.
TCCAAGTGTGGCCTTGCCAAAGCATGATAAGGTAGTCTTAACACTTCATGTGATCTTTAGTCTATCCCTCTGTTTATGCAACCTAGAAATGTGTTGGCTTTTTTGGCAGCTGCTGCACACGGACGGCTCCTATTTAAGTGATTCTCCACTAGGACTCCAAGATCCCTCTCACAGTTATTACTATTGAGTGAGGTACCACATATACTGTACCTGCACATTTTGTTTTTCTTGCCTAAATGTAGATCCTTCCTTTTTTCACCCTTGAATTTCATTTTGTTAGCTAGTGCCCAATGTTCAAGTCTGTCAAGATCTTTCTGTATCTTGAGCCTATCTTCTGGAGTGTTGGCTATTCCTGCCAGCTTGGTGTCATCTGCAAATTTGAATAAAAGTTGTGTTGCTGGCCATGGGGTAACGAGAGCCAGGCTACACAAATACGAGTGGTAACCATCTTGATTTTTGAACCACCATGGAGCGAAAGATAACCTAGCCTATCAGAGATAAAAAGGTTCCTAAGGGCACATTGTCTACTTTGCTGAATGCCTTGCTGAACTCATATAAGATTCCAGCTTCCGATACCATTTCAGTTTGAATTATCCCTATCCAATCCCTTTTATTTTTCCCTCCATTACCTTCTTTGCAGGAGCTGATATCGATAATTCCATTTAATGTGCAGTTCTGACTTATCTCCGTTTCGGTGCAGAAGCAAACGTTGTCAGGATTGGTAACGGGTGACGCAAAAATCGACGGAGGGATAACAAAGTGATAAAGTAGAATGTCTTTCACGGTCTTCTCGCTATCAAACGTGGCAGAGAATGACCTGTATCGTAAAAATAATATGAATCATGATCATAGGCCATGATTAAAAAAAGAACCACCCAATCTTGTCTATGGAAATTCTCAGCCCTCCAGGTCATGGTTGTCCCAACGGTTGTCCCAAAGTCAACTGGACTTTGTTTCTCCTTGAAATGTTTTGCTTCTTGTCCTAGAAGCTTCTTCAGTTCTGCACAACTCTAGAACTGAAAAGTCTTCTTGGATGAGAAGCAAAAGATCTCCAAAGAAAAACAAAGTCCAGTTGCCTTTTGAAAAAGCTCCTTGGGACGTCCACCAATCTTGTATCATTGATCACATTCCTTCAAGAATCAGTTGATCATCTACACATCTTGGATCTCATTCCTTGATCAAAATGAAGGGATCTTCAATTAGATTATTCTCCATTTAAAAGGTTCTGCGTGACGATCCCAGCTGAGCTACGCGATCATCAGAAGCTATTTTTTTTACTTTTAAAAGCATTTTTTTGGCCGAAGAAAAAATGCTTTTAAAAGTAAAAAAAACACTCTGATGATCACGCGGCTCAGCTGGGCATGGACAGGGGGGCAGGGATTTTTGCTACCGGTTCTCCAAACCACCTGCCACCATCACTACCGGATCGGGTGATCCGGTTCGAACCGGGAGCATTTCACCCCTGCCCTGACCTCAGGTAATCTTTTATCACAAGATTCACACATGACTCACAGATGATTCATCACAAGATCCTCACTGGACACACCCACACCTAAGACCTTCTAAACAGAACACCGATACCCCATAAACGCTGCTGAAGATGTTACCTAGTTTGGTAACGAATCTTTCGGAAACCAACCCACAAACTCGGAGAAGGAACCTTTACTTTCATCCTACACCTGAGCTACAGATATTCGCTACTATAGCAAAAACTCAAGGGTGGCATTCAGCCGGTTCATACCGGTTCGGGCGAACCAGTAGTTGTGACCTGCGAGTGGGCCTGTCCACCTGCCCCAGCACTATGCGGTCCTATTTAAGTGTTTTTTAAGCTGTGTGAATGCATGCAAGTGCATGTGAGAGCCAAGTGCATGTGCAGAAGGCCACGCGCATGCATGGAAGATGTGCGAGGGAGCGAAGTGAGCGCGCTCTCACATTTTCGGTGCTGTGAAGCCCACCTCTGCAAAAACGACATGTATTTCTGAATCAAAGGAGTGCCCCCCACCCCTTTGTTCAAGACTATTTACCTGCAAATATCTGAGGCAAAGAAATGGAGCACTTCACTCTTGTTGAGAAAAGGGTGGAACGATGCCGCATCTGTGGGTTGCAATCAGAACATCTTGTGAATTGTGAGCCTCGCAACTCATATGAAAATCCTGCCTCTGAATTTGAAGCGCGGTTTTGCAACTGTGGCTGGATCTGACTGATTCCCGGTTCATCGAACTCAGCTGTTTTACTGGATTATGAGAGGCCAAGGCGGGACGTTCAGAATGAAGAATATTTTTTTTTCACCTTTAGAACACTTTTCTGGAGTTTACACACCTGGGATCTGAAGGCAAATTTGGACTTATAAAGAGCTTCAACCTGGAAGCCTGTTTATCAAGCATTTAGCCATGGCTTAGGAGCAGTGGTGGGTGGTTACCGGTTCACCCCGGATTGAGAGAACCGGTAGCAGTGGCATTGAGAGTCTCCGCCCACTCACTCAGACATTTCTGTGCATGCGCAGAAGCATTGAGTGCACAAACACCCGCCCGCCCACAAGCGAACTGGTAGCGACAGGATTTGAAACCCACTACTGCTCAGGAAGGAAGCTGCCCAAGATTGTGAAGTTTCTTTTAACCTTAACAATGAACATTGATGGAGCAAGAAACCAAAATAGTGTGTCTTTTTTTTTAAAAAAAAATGTGGGGCAGTAGGAAGCATAATAATTGTCAAAGCAATACACTAACAGTGAACAAGCTTAATGTTCCTCAGATAGATGTCCTATCTCAGTGATGGCTAACCCTTTTTTCCTCAGGTGCCGAAAGCACACGTGCACACGAGAGAGCGCACATGTACATGCTCACACCCATAATGCAATGCCCCCCATGGACCTTGCCCCCTGCACATGAGACCAAGACTGCCCATGCTCCTCCCACCCCTCCGCACATGTGCACGCACCCCCCCCGCCCTGTTTTGGGCCTAGCAGGCCTCCCTGAAGCCTCCTGGGACCAAAAATGGGCTCTGGGGGGATGCGCTGCTTCCCCCGCCCCCTGCCCATGCACACATGACCCCCACCCCACCCCCATGCATGCACACATGTCTCCCGCATGCATGATAGAGACCCAAAAATCATCTGGCCAGCAAGAGGCACACATGCAGGTGTGGTGGAGCTGACCTAAGGCAACGGCTCGCGTGCCCACAGGAATGGCTCTTCATGCCATCTGTGGCTCATGTGCCATAGGTTTGTTATCCCAGTCCTATCTCTAAATTTTGGGGTTGTATGATTGTTCTCAGTTCCCCGTTTAGAAAACTTTGTTAGGTGTACTTAGTGCTTTTGCTAGAAGCCACGATGAGATGAAATGAAGACATTTGAATGGTGAAGACTTCTCACAAATCCCATCCATACGTACTTGGACTCCAGCATCCTACACAAAACACAGCCCTTATCCCTTTTTCTAGATCCCTAAATAATTTAGGCAGCTAGGTATTATTTATGCGAAGACTCATAAATAATATCTAGCTAACTTACTCCTCGTCCTATTCTTTTCCTTGGGGTCTTATCTTACCAAGTATGCTTCGGTTCCAGCCTTGGGTATTTTAATGCAAGCCAAAATGTGTGTTGTGTGTTCTACCCAGAAATAAATGTTCAATATCGTTCCGTTGACAAACTTACCGGTGCCGTTCACTAAAGCACAATAACTTTTCCAGTAATCAACAGTCCTTTAAAAAAGAAAAGAAAAAGAATATGCAGTTCAGAGGATTCCATGCAGTTTTCTTAGCTGAACATTTGTCTTCTGAATGTGAAGAAAATATGGGAATTCAAGGGCAGGGTACATATTCTGTTCTCAAGGTCTTTTATAATCATACTAGCTGGATGCTGATGCTTTGGTATAAAACTGTGTGATCGGGCGTGATAAATTGACACTTAAAGCTTGAAACTTAACGTAGAATGTCTAACTCCGTAGCACCAGAGTGTGTTAATATAAGGCAACTGGCAGTTGGAACAGAGGGGGAGAAGGAGTAGAATGTCCCAGCCTGCAGGCCAGATGAGTCATGTGCTGGCCATGCCCATGCCCAATTTAATGGCAGGGTAGCATCAGAGCATTTTTATATACGGCAACTGTCAGTTGGAACAGAGTTCTTTTCAGGTGGGGAGGGGGAGTTGAATGTCTAGCTCCTTAGCATGAGAGCGTGTGAATATAATACTGTACAAGCCTCCCCTATCCTATCCCCTTCTCTCCCTCAGGCTTTCTAGCCCTTTCTCTCCCTGAGGCTTGCCCCACAAAAGCCTCCCCTATCCTATCCCCTTCTCTCCCTCAGGCTTTCTAGCCCTTTCTCTCCCTGAGGCTTGCCCCACAAAAGCCTCCCCTATCCTATCCCCTTCTCTCCCTCAGGCTTTCTAGCCCTTTCTCTCCCTGAGGCTTGCCCCACAAAAGCCTCCCATATCCTATCCCCTTCTCTCCCTCAGGCTTTCTAGCCCTTTCTCTCCCTGAGGCTTGCCCCACAGAAGCTTCCCCTATCCTATCCCCTTCTCTCTCTCAGGCTTTCTAGCCCCTTCTCTCCCTGAGGCTTTCCCCACAAAAGCCTCTTCCTATACTATCCCATTCTCTCCAGAGTTATTTTCAAGTTGGGAGGGGGAGTAGAACATCTAACTAATTCGCATCAGAGCGTGTTATAATAATATAGGAAATACTAATGATCTGATGATCATTTCGAAAAATCCTTTCTTAGCAAGCACCTAGAAGCCAAGAGGAACATACGTGGCAAATTTCAAGCTTGTAGGCTTTACGGTTCTGGAGAGTTCATGATTACAGTGTGAGTGGTTTTCGTTTTTATATATATAGATTCCGTACAAGAAGGAGTTGAAAAAAAAAATAAACATTTATATTAGGATAGGAGGGACGTATAAGGAATGTGTAAAGGAATAAACAGCCTCCTGAAAAAGACAATACCAAGATAGGAATTGTATAGCAAACATAAATCTGATTGACTAAAGTCACATGACTCTCTTAAGTGGATTGGAGGCTAAAACGTATGAAGAACAGTTGCTGGAATTGAGTATGTCCAGTTTAATGAAAAGAAGGACTAGGGGAGACATGATAGCAGTCTTCCAATATCTCAGGGGCTGCCACAAAGAAGAGGGAGTCAAGCTGTTCTCCAAAGCACCTGAGAGTAGGACAAGAAGCAATGGGTGGAAATGGGTGGAAACTAATCAAGGAGAGAAGGAACCAAGAACTAAGGAAAATTTCACAAAACAGAACATCTCGCTAAACTAAAAAAATGAATATAAATATAGCTGTATCTTCCTGATTGTGGTATACCTGTTGTTTTGATAACTCTGTATAATTCCCGCCTTGTTTATATCATCTTTCCCGCTGTAAATTCGGTAAGGGCCATCAAATGTTTTGTTGTACTTGAAAGAGAGAGAACAGGAAATTATTATTTTTTTCACCTTGTTTATAAAGATTAACTTTTTAGTGTTTAAAAATCAGCTGTCCAAAATCTAAAAGACACCTTTTTTTGGATCTTTTAATGACCCTGTAATCCCTTAGAGCAAGGGTCTACAAACTTGGCTCTTTTAAGACTTGTGGACTTCAACTCCCAGAGTTCCTCAGCTTTGCTGACTGTGGAACTCTGGGAGTTGAAGTCCACAAGTCTTAAAAGAGCCAAGTTTGCAGACCCCTGCCTTAGAGGATGGAATCAGGGCACCTGAATGGAACTGAGTGTTTACTGGTCAGATGCCCTTCCTGTCACCAATGCAGAGTTATGTTCTGCAGATATACCATATTTTTCGGAGTATAAGACGCACTGGAGTATAAGACGCGCCTTAGTTTTTCGGGAGGAAAATAAGAAAAAAGCTGATTGGCAGGTGGATTGGCTTCCCGGAATACCCTCAATCAGGTGTTCCCAGAGGTGAATTTTAGCAACAGGTTCCTTGATTGTGAGCTCTGTGCCTTGCTTTTTTAAGCTTTTTTTTTCTGCTTCTGAAACTTCCGAAACACTGTTTCAGAAAAAGCCATTTCTTTCTGCCTCTGAAAGCCTCCAAAACAGCTTCAGAAAAAAAGCCTCTGAAACTTTGGAGGCTTTTTTTCTGAAGCTCCATTTCAGAGGCTTTTTTTCAGCCTCTGAAACCTCCATTTGAGAGGCTGGGCGAGGCTACATTCGGAGTATAAGACGCACCCAGATTTTCACCCTCTTTTTTGGGGGGGGGGAAAGGTGCGTCTTATACTCCAAAAAATATGGTATTCTCAATGTGCCCAGAGAGAGAGAAATATCTGCCGCTACCTAGGTTCGAACTCACAGCTTCCTGATTGTGAGGCGAGAGCGCTACCTCTAGACCACTACACCACTCATCCATCTAAAAGACACTTTTTGCAAACTAAAAATAACTTGTCTGCTGTAAAGTGACTCAAGTCACCTTGGAGTCAAGCTGGTGTCTTATATGGGCACATTAGAATATGTTTTGCCTATAACGTAGATTTTTCTGGTTTGTTTCCCCCATCCACCTGCGATCCAGGACTGACCCTGCTTAGCTTTCTAGATCAGCTCTAGTCAGGTAGGTGCTATTACCCGATGAAAGGAAACAAGATAAGAAAATTACTTTATATATCTATCAAACTCTCATTTATTGCTATGACCTTTATTTCTAACATCCGATGGAATCGATCGATCCCAGCAATGCTTCTGTATCTACAATAAAAACCTGTTGACTTTTGATATGTCGTGCTGAGATAGAAAATATTGTCCTAATTTCAATGTCCTGAACTTTCTGAATTTTAAGGAGGTGTTTGTTATATCAGCCCAGGTGCTTTTCTTAGAGGCATAGATTTTCCTTTTGAGTTTATACTTACAGGATAGAATACACCAACCACTTTATTAACGGTTGCTACTGGAACTAATTTTAGGAAAGGATCTTCATAGCCCCAAAGTATTTCTTTCACGGTTCTCGTTTGGAGAAATTTTGATTTGGATCGTTGTATGAACATATTCAGGATTGAAGCTAGATGTGGATACAAAACAGGTGCAGCCTAAGGAAAATGCAAATATGTTAATAAACTTTTGAAACTGAGATGTAAACGTTTCATAACAGGCTTGCGTTAAATCTTATACGTGATCAAATCACAGAACATTTTCTAGTTTCAATGCTGAATACATCGAAGGAATTAGATTAAGTCAATACAAAAGACAAGCATCACAGTTAAGTAATCTGTATTTTGTTAAGTAACCAGTATTTCTGTTTTATCTTCACCACCATTTCTGACCGATGCTTGCATAGGACATGGAAGATAAAATTAATTTTAAAAACTTCTGGGAATAAAATAATCATTTCTGGTCAAAATTCAGAAGGCGGGAAGAGACCACCAATAACAATCAAAGGCTAAATACAATAAAGAAGAAATATATCTTATGGTACAGATATTAATGGCAGCGAGGTTGATATTCACACAAAATTGTAAATGCAGAGAGAACTCACAGGAGGCAGAAATAATCAATAAAATATCGACCTGTGCAGAAATGGACAGGTTAACAATGGAGCTCAAAGATAAAGATGAATCGGAGTTCTATGTAATTGGGATACATTTTATAAATAGCTAGAGAAAAGGAGGAATGTAGGGATAGAGCATTAGAACCAAAGTGAAGAAAAGGGGAGAGAAAAAATAATACAAGAAATATTAGATGGGAGTAAACAGGATTTGAATAGATATGAAGGGAATATGTATGTAACTGTAGTGTGATTGAATGTACAAAAAGTATATGTGGAATGACCTGTGTTTAACACACAAAATCATCTATTGCAATATCCTTCCTGTAAAAGACTACTTCAGCTTCAATCGCAATATTACAAGAGCAAAAAATAGATTCAAGCTTAATGTCAACCGCTTCAAACTTGATTGCAGAAAATATGACTTCTGTAACAGAGTTGTTAATGCTTGGAACTCATTACCTGACTCCATAGTCTCTACTCAAAATCCCAAAATCTTCAACCAAAAACTGTCTACTATTGACCTCACCCCATTCCTAAGAGGGCTATAAGGGGCGTGCATCAGAGCACAAAAGTGCCTACCGTTCCTGTCCTATTGTTCCCTTTATTATATCAAATGAATATAGCTGATGCATATTCTTTACATATATATATATATATATATATATATATATATATATATATATATATATATATATATATATATATATATATATATATATATATATATAGGTCTTTGGTTGTTCGGGTTTTAGGTGTTGTTCATCAGCTAAGCATTTTGTTCTGGAGATGAGTGTCTTGGCGACGTTTCGACAAAGTCTCATTCGTCATCTTCAGGCTTCAGTGCTTCTGGGAGCAATGTGATCGCAGCTGTTTCTTCCTTTTAACTGCTAGTGGGGTTTGAACTGATTGGGTGGGAGCTTGGCTGTGCTCTGATTGGATGGGTTTTTTTTTGTGCTCTGATTGGCTGGGGGTGTGTCCTGTGTTGGTGGGGGCTTGCTTGTGCTCAGTTTAGTCTGTGTTGCAGGGGGATTTGAGCTGGTGAGCTGCATAGCTGTTGTTTGGCTAGCAGTTAAAAGGAAGAAACAGCTGCGATCACACATTGCTCCCAGAAGCACGAAGCTGAAGCCTGAAGATGACGAATGAGACTTCGTCGAAACGTCGCCAAGATACTTCCAATTTTACACGGGAGAAAACCCGAACAACCAAAGACCTATATACAAACACCCGTGAAAACCTCAGAAAACATCTTCAGGCTTCAGCTTCGTGCTTCTGGGAGCAAATATATATATATATTCTTCATGATATGTTTTTTTACTTATGACATTGTTTGTGTATACTGTTGTGACAAAATGAAATAAAAAAAATATGTAGACGTTATATTGTAATCTACACGAAAGAAAAAGTGCTAGAAAAGTATGTACCAGACAAGTCGCACCATGTCTAATATTTTTAAATTGTTTATTTAATAAAATGTTAAAAACAACAACAACAACAACAACGAAAGGCTAATATCAGATTGACTGGTATCTCATTTTGGTGAAAAGTTAAGATAAAGAAATAATACCATAAGAATTAGTCAGATACGGATTTCCAAATTTTGCTGAGCTTCCTATCCTAGTCCCCTTTACTATTAACAAATTACCAACAGGGGGGAGGGTAACGCTGTATTTTTGGATTGTCCAATTCATTCATCCCCAACACCCAAAATAAAATAAAATTAAATTAAACAAGAGAGAAGATCATTGCAGAATATGGAGAACACCCAAGTTCAAATTTGTATTGATTTATTATTACTCCGATGAATCTGATGATAGAGCTTGCTTACCACAACAGCCAGATTGACAGTCGTGATGTTGTCACTTTCCAATCCAATGGACAGATCAGGTTGAAAAAGAACAATATTTGGCAGGAGGTAAGACAGCGTAGCATCATCGTGTTCGGTGATGTTTTCTTTGGGCTCATATCGCGTCCTTGAGGAAAAACGAGATTCCACTTCAGTTGTGAAATTTGTTGCTTGTATTCTTACGATTTATATTGTTTCCTGATTGCTTATTTCTACCGTATGACTAAAGGGGACGCGGTGGCTCAGCGGGTAAGATGCTGAGCTTGTTGATCGAAAGGTCGGCAGTTCAGTGGTTCGAATCCCTGGTGCCGCGTAACAGGGTGAGCTCCCGTGACTTGTCCCAGCTTCTGCCAACCTAGCAGTTCGAAAGCACATAAAAATGCAAATAGAAAAATAGGGACCACCTTTGGTGGGAAGGGGACAGCGTTCCGTGCACCTTTGGCATTGAGTCATGCCGGCCACATGACCACAGAGACGTCTTCAGACAGCGCTGGCTCTTCAGCTTTGAAATGGAGATGAGCACCACCCCCTAGAGTTGAGAACAACTAGCATGTATATGCAAGGGGAACCTTTACCTTTTTACCCTATGACAATCATTAAGTGTTGTATCATTGTTAAATTTGTACTCTATGACTATCATTAAGTGTTGTAAGTGTTGTACCTTGATGAAGATATCTTTTCTTTTATGTACACTGAGAGCGTATGCACTAAGACAAATTCCTTGTGTGTCCAATCCCATTTGGCCAATAAAAAATTCTATTATTCTATTCTATTCTATTCTATTCTATTCTATTCTATTCTATTCTATTCTATTCTATTCTATTCTTCTTCATTCCAATATTCTATTCTATTCTATTCTATTCTATTCTATCCTATTCTATTCTATTCTATTCTATTCTATTCTATTCTATTCTACTTTACTCTACTCTACTCTGACTATCATTAAGTGTTGTACCTTATGATTCTTGATGAATGTATCTTTTCTTTTATGTACGCTGAGAGCATATGCACCAAGACAAATTCCTTGTGTGTCCAATCACATTTGGCCAATAAAAAATTCTATTCTATTCTATTCTATTCTATTCTATTCTATTCTATTCTATTCTATTCTATTCTATTCTATTCTGTTCTGTTCTATTCTATTCTATTCTATTCTATTCTATTCTATTCTATTCTATTCTATTCTAACCCTGGTGAAAAGCAATCATTTTCTTTCTCCTAACCAAAGCTGATGGTTCAGATTTTATTTTGTTTTGAGGGCTGTATAGATAACCATCAAGAAGAACAAATCACACACACACACACACACACACACACACACACACACACACACACACTCTTGAAATAAGCTTTCTATTGTTGATAGCCTAAGGATACAATTCAGCCCAATGCAAATAATTTAAACTGAGCTAAGATTCCGATATAATATCCCCATGGAAATCAAGGCATAACAAAGCCGATTTGCAGAAGCTGGATGAGGAAATACCCACTGGTTGATCTATTTTAATCAATTTTGGAAGTGACAAGCAAGTCACTTCCCCAAGTATGCAGAACTGAATCAAAAGGCAACTGGACCAGAGGTGGGTTCTACTTACCTTTACTACCGGTTTGCAACGGGACCATGCGCATGCGCAGAAGCTTCTGCACATGTGCAGATCACCCAGGATGACATTGTGGCGGGTGAGTGGAGCCTTCTGCCGGTTTTACTACCGGTTCGATAGA
>NC_080545.1:5326135-5358635 GCF_028640845.1 Ahaetulla prasina
ATCTTCACCAACACTTCAACTAATTCCTGGAAGAAGTGGTCAACATCTTCCATAAATGAGCTCAAACAATTATGGATATTCCATCTTGGTTCCTTGCATGCAAGGAATAACAAGATACAGAAAGATATACCTCACTTAGACTTATATGCCACTTCACAGTGCTTTACAAACCTCTCTAAGTGGTTTACAGAATCAGCTATTGCCCCCAATAATCTGGGTCCTCATTTTATCAACCTCGGAAGGACGGAAGGCTGAGTCAACCTTGAGCTGGTCAGGATCAAACTCCTGGCAGTGGGCAGAAGTAGCCTGCAATACTGCACTCCAACCATGTTTTTATCAATCATTAATCTTCCAAATCAATCATAACTGCTGACTTTTTTTCCTAATAGTTTGGTGCAGTTCACCGGGCCATCTGACCCTGGCCCATGGACTTTGCAACTTGAGCATAAAAATTAAAAATATGCTGATCTTTATTGAGAAAAGCTATCTATGCAGTTGCTGGAGTTTAAGAATGACTTGATGTCACATAATCTTTCATCAATCAATGCTGAATGCCATCGTTCTGTCTTCTACTTATAACATCACAGCCTTAGATGTTATTATCTCTCTAATCACTTCTTGCAACAGGTAAATATTCTTTAATCAGAGATAGCGCCCTTCCATATGTTGCTTTATGAGAGGTTATGAGAGTTGGATTTCAACCGTTATAAGGTGGACGGTTGGATGTGATTATCCGCAAGGCTATAATAATCCAAAGGAAATCATTTTAGATGGTGATTTATGAACTGCTTGGCTTGTCCTTGGCTTGATTTTGCCAAATAGTTAGCAGGGGGCGATATTCTTATTACCCAGCAATGAAGAAGACTTTAATTATTGTTCAGAGATCAGCAAGCTAAGAATCCTTTCCAACCTTTTTTTCATAACAAACAAGAACCAGACATATGGAATAATTGGTTAGAATCAAACGCCGCACCAAGCAATAAATCATAAAAACACAGTTTATGAAATAATAGTACAGTTAGTCCTCAATTTACAACTGCAATTGAGCCAAGTGAGACATTTGTTCAGTGAATTTTTCCCCATTTTACGACCTTCCTTGCCACGTAAGTGAATCACTGCACTTGTTAAGTTAACAACTTGGTTGTTAAGCGAATCCCCATTGACTTTGCTTGTCAGAAGGTCACAAAATGGAATCACATGACTAAAAGGGTCGTTGAGGACACTTGGCCTCAAATGACCAGCTGTCTGCAAGGAATATAAATCCTTCCCTTCCCCACCATCCAGTCAGAGCTGACGAAGCGTCTTGGATGAGAAGCGAAACGCCTTCAAAAGGAAAAAAACAAGGAAGGCAACTCAGGTTTACGCAGAAGAGGCTTTTCTGGAACCTTGACATCCAGTTGCCTCCTGAAAAAAGCACCTTTGGGATCGAAATAGAATACAGATTCACAGATTTGAATAAAATGGCGTCCACAGTTGGAGGGCAACTGATATAATTCAGAAGATAAAGAAAATGCAGATAAATCCTTATCGTAGCAAAATCGTGCTTGGCTGTCAACATTTACTGAACTCTGCTCTCTGCGGAGTAGGCACTGCGAAGTGCCTACTCCTTCTTCTTGGGCAGTTTCAGACGGATTTTTCTTTCTGAAGAATTATGCACGAAAATGCCAGGTAAACCTGATCGATCCCCCCCCCCCCAATTCCCTTGACACAATGATGCTGTTATAGAAAAGAATTGACTTTCTTTTCTTTCTCTTTTCTTTCTCTCTTTCTCTGCTCCTGTTTTCTGTCTCCACTTCATTAGGAAGAAGAAGAAGAAGAAGAAGAAGAAGAAGAAGAAGAAGAAGAAGAAGGAGGAGGAGGAGGAGGAGGAGGAGGAGGAGGAGGAGGAGGAGGAGGAGGAGGAGGAGGAGGAGGAGGAGGAGGAGGAGGAGGAGGAGGAGGAAGATGATGATTGTGGGGTCCTTGTTGCTCTGAACTGGGTTGTTTTCTTGCAGACATTCCATTATCAAAGTAGATGACATCATCAAGGCTAGAAGGGAGTGGGGTTGAGGAGGAGGCAAAGAAAACCTGAGTTGCCTTTTACTTCCCCTTCCCTTAACATATGACCAAGGGTGATGTTTTTGAAGGTTTTTTATTGGGCAATGTTGAAGCTGTAAAACCCTCACATGCAACATGGATGATACAGCTAGTAGACTATATAGAGAGGAGGAGGGGGACATCATTAAGGCGAGAAGGGAGTGGGGTTGAGAGGAGGAGGAAGAGGAGGAGGAGGAGGAGGAAGAAGAAGAAGAAGAAGAAGAAGAAGAAGAAGAAGAAGAAGAAGAAGAAGAAGAAGAAGAAGAAGAAGAAGAAGAAGAAGAAGAAGAAGAAGACGACTTGTGTATTAGTATTGCATTCTGTGCATGGATTTGATCTCAGTAAAGATTTAACTATTAAATTAATTTCTTTCTGAAAGCTGGACTCGTCGTTGGGGCTGTCAACTTTGGAAGCCATATTAGGCCGGAAGCTTCTGTGCTGCCACTTTCTCATGTGTGGGAAAGTAGGAGGAGGGGATTTAGTAGAGGGGTTCTCTTTAGACATAATAGCATTCTTCCTGTCGGTCAAGGTCAGGCTGATCCTGCATCTGGAGGAGGAATGTTCGGAGTGCTATCTTGAGATGGGACGGATTGGGATTGGAGCATGTGATCAACTGAGGAGTCAGGGGATGGTTTGGGGTTTTTTGATTTACTGAGGGAAAACCCGGACCTCTCAGATTTGGGTTTTACCAGATGTTTTTTTATTTATTTGCATTTATATCCCGCCCTTCTCCGAAGACTCAGGGCAGCTTACACTGTGTTAAGCAATAGTCTTAATCTATTTGTATATTATATACAAAGTCAACTTATTGCCCCCAACAATCTGGGTCCTCATTTTACCTACCTTATAAAGGATGGAAGGCTGAGTCAACCTTGGGCCTGGTGGGACTTGAACCTGCAGTAATTGCAAGCAGCTGCTGTTAATAACAGAGTCTTACCAGTCTGAGCCACAGATGTGCCAGTTTACCTATCCTAGTAAATAGAACTTTGAAAAATGCTTGCTTCAGAGTTTTTACTTGAAGTTGGGGTTTTTTTCCTGGAACGCTGAAAAGGGCTGTTATTCCTGTACTCTGCCTACTCTTCATTTCTGTTTGCACAGAATATCAGGGCCATCTTTCTAAACAAGAGAGGCAGAGAACAGGAAGAGAGAAAGAAAAGAAAGGGAAAAAAATAACCCCACTGTTCTCTTTTTGAGGTTTAGCTGCAAAGGTAAGGAGAAGATGCTTCGATGTTCGCAAGTCCTATATCCCTGCAAGGCTTCCAAAGTTCAGATGAACTGCTCCTTCAAATAGAATATTGTAGGTGTCTTCTGAGAAGCCCAGATATTGGCAAGCAAGTGAAAGGGTGTTCCCGCCATTTTCTAGGAAAGTAAGAAGTCATGCCAGGAGACACGTTGGTGCTTGACGTCCAGATCATATCTTGCACGTGCTTCAAAACAAGGAGCTGAAGAAGGGAGCCTTCTCCATCACTGAACGCTGAACTGGCAAACAATGCAATTTTAATACAGAAGACCTGAGACTCAGATTCAGAACTTGAGGTTATAGGCATGGATTCAGCATTCAACACCATCGTTCCAGACACTCTTCTAACTAAGCTGAACCAGCTACAGGTACCTGAACAGACTTGTAAGTGGATCATAAGCTTCCTAACAAACAGGAAGCAGCAGGTGAAGCGAAGCAGAATCACATCAGATACCTGTGCAATTATAATAGGAATGTCCTTCCTATTAAAGACTACTTCAGCTTTAATTGCAATAACACAAGAGCAGCCAATAGATTTAAACTTAATGTTAAACCGCTTTAATCTAGACTGCAGAAAATATGACTTCTGTAACAGAATCATCAGTGCTTGGAACACTTTGCCTGACTCTGTGGTCTCTTCCCATAATCCCAAAAGCTTTAACCAAAAACTTTCTACTATTGACCTCACCCCATTCCTAAGAGGACCATAAGGGGCGTGCATAAGAGCACAAACGTGCCTACCGTTCCTGTCCTATTGTTTTTCCTTTTTATATATATATATATATATATATATATATATATATATATATATATATATATATATTCTGAGGTTTCATGGTGTTTGTATGTAGGTCTTTGGTTATTCGGGTTTTCTCCTCGTAAAATTGGAAATGTCTTGGCGACGTTTTGAAGTCTCATTCGTCATCTTCAGGCTTCAACCGTGCTTCTGGGAGCAATGTGTGACTGCAGCTGTTTCTTCCTTTTTAACTGCTAGTGGGGGTTTGAACTGATTGGGTGGGAGCTTGGCTGTGCTCTGATTGGATGGACACACCCCCATCCAATCAGAGCACACAAAAAACCCCATCCAATCAGAGCACAGCCAAGCTCCCACCCAATCAGTTCAAACCCCCACTAGCAGTTAAAAGGAAGAAACAGCTGCGATCACACATTGCTCCCAGAAGCACGAAGCTGAAGCCTGAAGATGACGAATGAGACTTCGTCGAAACGTCGCCAAGACACTTCCAATTTTACACGGGAGAAAACCCGAACAACCAAAGACCTATATATATATATATGCTTATACCTCTTTATATATGCATATATATATATGCATATATATATATGCTTATACCTCTTTATATTTCTTCATATATATGTTTATATACCATATAATCTTTTTGTGTGATGCTTATATATATTGTTGCGACAAATTAAATAAATAAATAAATAAATAAATAAATAAATTAGCACAGAGGCCCCCCAAGACTGTGTGCTCTCCCCACTTCTCTTCTCTCTGTATACCAGTGACTTCATCTCTAACGATCCATCTGTTAAACTACTGAAGTTTGTAGAAGAGACCGCAGTGATCGGTCTCATTCGAGACAATGATGAATCCGCATACAGACGGGAGGTTGAACAATTAGCCTTATAGTGCGACTGGAACAATCTGGAAGTGAACACACTCAAAACCGTAGAAATGGTGGTGGACTTTAGGCGAAACCCTTCCATACTTCCACCTCTCACAATACTAGACAACACAGTATCAACAGTAGAAACCTTTAAATTTCTAGGTTTTAGCATATCGCAAGATCTCAAATGGACAGCTAACATCAAAAATGTCAATGTCAGTTGGGTGAAGGTCTGGACTATTCCCAGGCCATTCCAGCAGTGGAATATGATTATCTTGAAACTCCCCCCCTCCCCCCCCAAAAAAAATTGATGTTATTAGACATCAAATCTCAAAAATACACTTTTCCCAAAAGGTTTCCACAACGTTGGCTGCTACTGTACACATAATTCCTAATTCTGCCTTCCCTGGCTGCAAATAGATGGTCAAAAGACCATCTGATCATCTCACTCATCTGTTTACTTTTCATCTACAAGCCCCCACCCCCCCAAAAAAAACCTCCATTTGGAGAATGAATCAGCCAGAAAATGACTCCGTGGTCTCTTCCCAAAATCCCCAAAGCTTTATTTTTTATTTATTTATTTGTCATAACAACATATATAAGCATAAGCATGAAGCAACTATATAACATATAAGCATATATATGAGTATAAGCATGTAATAACTATTTAAATTGGATATAATGAAAGGAAACAGTAGGACAGGAATGGTAGGCACATTTGTGCTCTTATGCACGCCCCTTACAGACCTTTTAGGAATGGGGTGAGGTCAATAGTAGACAGTTTTTGGTTAAAGCTTTGGGGATTTTGAGAAGAGACCACAGAGTCAGGTAGTGTATTCCAAGCATTAACAACTCTGTTACTGAAGTCATATTTTCTGCAATCAAGATTGAAGTAGTTAACATTAAGTTTAAATCTATTGTTTGCTCTTGTATTGTTGTGATTGAAGCTGAAGTAGTCTTTAACAGGAAGGACATTGTAATAGGTGATTCTATGAGTTAAACACAGGTCCTGTCGAAGGCGGCGTAGTTCTAAGTTTTCTAAACCCAGGATTTCAAGTCTGGTGGCATAAGGTATTTTGTTGTATTCAGAAGAGTGGAGAACTCTTCTTGTAAAATATTTCTGGACACGTTCAATTGTATTGATGTCTGAAATGAGGTATGGGTTCCAGACAGGTGAGATGTATTCAAGAATTGGTCTAGCAAATGTTTTGTAAGCTCTGGTTAGTAGTGTAGTGTTTCTGGAGAAGAAACTACGTAAGATTAGGTTTACAATTCTTAATGCCTTCTTTGTGATGTAGTTGCAACCAAAGACTTTTTTTTTATTTGCATTTATATCCCGTCCTTCTCCGAAGACTCAGGGCGGTTTACACTATGTTAAGCAATAGTCTTCATCCATTTGTATATTATATACAAAGTCAACTTATTGCCCCCAACAATCTGGGTCCTCATTTTACCTACCTTATAAAGGATGGAAGGCTGAGTCAACCTTGGGCCTGGTGGGGATTTGAACCTGCAGTAATTGCAAGCAGCTGTGTTAATAACAGACTGTCTTAGCAGTCTGAGCCACCAGAGGCCCTATCTACCGTTGACCTCACCCCATTCCTAAGAGGTCTGTGTAAGCACCAGCGTGCCTTCCGTCCCTTTCCTAATGTTCCCTTTGGTTTTATCCAATTCATATGGTTATTTCATGCTTATGCTTATATATACTGTTGTGTTTGACAAATAAATAAAATAAAATAAAATGAGTAGCAGATAGGCAGAGAAACAATTAAGGTTGCTGGTGGCTGCAGTGGTTTACATCATAAGCAAAGGTTTTAGAAGAAGACGATGAAAAATGTAGGAATCAGAGGCTGCTCTTACCTTTTTGACGGTGTCCTCGATGAGGTTATTTCCAACTGGAATTAAAATCCCTCCCAGGATGGCCAACGCTGCCCCAATGATTGCTCCCGTCCACAAGCCACAGTTTGGAATACACCCCATACTTCTTCACTCAATTGCAGGTCCTTGTGGATGCTCCTTCTCTTCCTTTGACTTGATGTTTTCTGACGTTCGCTCAAAATATGTATCGGAGAGATCTATGCACATTTTCAAAAGAGGTTAAAGTACGAAGTTCAGCATAACTGTTCAGTAGAAGATCATTGAGAAACATGTAAGGGGGGGGAAGCAATTAAGACTTAGAATAGCAAACACGAAGAGTCGATATAATTGAAGCCGGGCCAAATTGAGATTGACAAAGCGGTTTCAGTTTAGAATAGAATAGAATTTTTGATTGGCCAAGTGTGATTGGACACACAAGGAATTTGTCTTGGTGCATATGCTCTCAGTGTACATAAAAGAAAAGATACCTTCATCAAGAATCATAAGGTACAACACTTAATGATAGTCATAGAATAGAATAGAATGGAACAGAATGGAACAGAATAGAATAGAATTTTTGATTGGCCAAGTGTGATTGGACACACAAGGAATTTGTCTTTGGTGCATATGCTCTCAGTGTACATAAAAGAAAAGATACCTTCATCAAGAATCATAAGGTACAATACTTAATGATAGTCATAGAATAGAATAGAATGGAACAGAATGGAACAGAATAGAATAGAATTTTTGATTGGCCAAGTGTGATTGGAAAACACAAGGAATTTGTCTTGGTGCATATGCTCTCAGTGTACATAAAAGAAAAGATACCTTCATCAAGAATCATAAGGTACAACACTTAATGATAGTCATTGGGTACAAATAAGCAATCAGGAAACAATATCAATATAAATCGTAAGGATACAAGCCACAAAGTTACAGTCATACAGTCATAAGTGGAAGGAGGTGGGTGATGGGAATGATGAAAAGATTAATAGTAATGCAGACTTAGTAACTAGTTTAATGGTGTTGAGGGAATTATTTGTTTAGCAGAGGGATGGTGTTGGGGAAAAAAACTGTTCTTGTGTCTGGTTGTTCTGGTGTGCAGTGCTCTATAGCGTCGTTTTGAGGGTAGGAGTTGAAACAGTTTATGTCCAGGATGTGAGGGGTCTGTAAATATTTTCACGTCCCTCTTCTTGATTCGTGCAGTATCCAGGTCCTCAGTGGAAGGCAGTTTGGTAGCCATTGTTTTTTCTGCAGTTCTAATGATCCTCTGAAGTCTGTGTCTGTCTTGTTGGGTTGCAGAATCAAACCAGACAGTTATAAAATAACTAATAAATAATAATAAAAAAGACAAATAAAACTACACAGAAGTGTGAGTGGGGCAGCACAAGTAACCTATTGAGTGTATCTTCCTTTCACTCTCCAAGCTTCTCAGAGAGCTTGTTGAGCCATGTTTCAAAGTCATTTTTGAAATGACTTTGATATAGAAAACGGATGGCGAAGCCCTGAATGTCCATCTTGGAATCATGCAAATCATGTGTGGGTTAGGACAAAGAGTCAACTGGAGTTTACAGGCATATATCTACCTCCAGGAGTGAAATCCAGCAGGTTCTGGAAAACCGGTAGCAGAAATTTTGAGTAGTTCGGTAAAACCGGCAAATACCACCACTGGCTGGCCGCAGGAGTGGGGTGGGAATGGAGGTTTTGCAGTATCCTTCCCTCAGGAGTGGGAAGGGAATGGGGATTTTGTAGCATCCTTCCTCTGGAGTGGAGAGGGAATGGGGACTTTGCAGTATCCTTCCCCTGGAGTGGGGAGGGAATGGGGATTTTGCAGTATCCTTCCCTGCCACGCCCACCAAGCCATGCCCACAGAACCGGTAGTAAAAGAATTTGAATTTCACCACTACCTACCTCCAAAACTAGACCCAGAAGATCAAGTAAAGGAGAAAAGTGTCACAAAGGTAAATGTTCTGTCCCCCCTCACCTCCGTCCGAGCGATGGCTTAATTAGCCGGCACTATCAGCTCTGGCAGCAAACTAGCGAACGTCTGCCAAGTGACTCTGTTATCTCCCTTGATGCCGATGAGTCACCCAGGAACAAACAGTACTTCAGCTCTAGTTAAGCAGTTGATTTGCCTGCTACGAAGAGGCATAGCAGCCCTCGCTGCTTTTATATCCTGTGGGGTGTGGCTCCACGACTCAGCACTTCCTAGGCCTGCCCCACCCTGCTTCTGTTGTTCCTGCCTCTCCTCCTACGAAACCTAGGGTCCAGCCAGGCCTGATTGCCATCAGCTGGGTCTGGAGGCATGGCCTGCGGGGGGGGGGGGAAGAGTCAGGGGAGGGAGGCCTCGTTATCTCCTCCACCTGGCCTGCTTCTGGCTCCTGGAGCTGAGCCAGGGAAGCCAGTGCTCCCGAGGTAAGTCCTGATGGCTCTTCCCCCTCACTTTCCGAGTCACTTTCTGGCAGGAGGCCCGGCTCGGGGGGCGCAGACATAACAGTAAATGTATATGGGAAGTAACTTATAAAGCCCACTGACAACTTACTAACAGGGTCCTGATAAAGATCTCCAGTCGTGTGGGAGATTGGGTCTACAACAACTCGCCATGGCCAACTTGCCAGGGTCAATTCGCCATGACCACCTGGCCAAGGGACAAATCACCGCAGGACAAAGAGTCAACTGGAGTTTATAGACATATATCTACCTCCAGGAGTGAAATCCAGCAGGTTCTGGAAAACTGGTAGCGGAAATTTTGAGTAGTTCGGTAAAACCAGCAAATACCACCATTGGCTGGCCGTAGGAATGCGGTGGGAATGGAGATTTTGCAATATCCTTCCCTCAGGAGTGGGGAAGGAATGGGGATTTTAGAGTATCCTTCCCCTGGAGTGGGGAGGGAATGGAGATTTTGCAATATCCTTCCCCTGGAGTGAGGAGGGAATGGGGATTTTGCAATATCCTTCCCTCAGGAGGGAATGGGGATTTTGCAGTATCCTTCCCCTGCCACACCCACCAAGCCATGCCCACCAAGCCATGCCCACAGAACCGGTAGTAAAAGAATTTGAATTTCACCACTACCTACCTCCAAAACTAGACCCAGAAGATCAAGTAAAGGAGAAAAGTGTCACAAAGGTAAATGATCTGTCCCCCCTCACCTCCGTCCAAGCGATGGCTTAATTAGCCGGCACTATCAGCTCTGGCAGCAAACTAGCGAACGTCTGCCAAGTGACTCTGTTATCTCCCTTGATGCCGATGAGTCACCCAGGAACAAACAGTACTTCAGCTCTAGTTAAGCAGTTGATTTGCCTGCTACGAAGAGGCATAGCAGCCCTCGCTGCTTTTATATCCTGTGGGGTGTGGCTCCACGACTCAGCACTTCCTAGGCCTGCCCCACCCTGCTTCTGTTGTTCCTGCCTCTCCTGCCTACGAAACCTAGGGTCCAGCCATGCCTGATTGCCATCAGCTGGGTCTGGAGGCATGGCCTGCGGGGTGGGGGGGAAGAGTCAGGGGAGGGAGGCCTCGTTATCTCCTCCACCTGGCCTGCTTCTGGCTCCTGGAGCTGAGCCAGAGAAGCCAGTGCTCCCGAGGTAAGTCCTGATGGCTCTTCCCCCTCACTTTCCGAGTCACTTTCTGGCAGGAGGCCTGGCTCGGGGGGCGCAGACATAACAGTAAATGTATATGGGAAGTAACTTATAAAGCCCACTGACAACTTACTAACAGGGTCCTGATAAAGATCTCCAGTCGTGTGGGAGATTGGGTCTACAACAACTCACCATGGCCAACTTGCCAGGGTCAATTCGCCATGACCACCTGGCCAAGGGACAAATCACCGCAGGACAAGAGTTACACTAATATCGAAGAAATAGTGGAACAGAAGCATTGAAGAAAGGATGCCAATGGAGGAATAAAATGAAACGAGAATGACAAAAATAAAAAAAAAATATTTTTAACTATTTTAAATAAATTAAATTATTGAATTGACCTGCGGTGAGTTGATCCATGGCGTGTTGGCCATGGCGAGTTGCCTTGGCCAGTTGGCCATGTTGAGTTGTCCCATTACACAAAGTGTAAATAAGTGCTGATCTTTGGAAACCATCTGTTTTTCATCACAGAGCTGTTATATTCAGCTCCATTTCGTGTCGAAAGCTTAAAGAACCAGCTTTTCCCAAATGTTATTGTATACTTTTAGAGGATTGTTGAGGCCATTTGGAGGTTTATCATTTGCATTACTCAGGTGACCCTGAGGGCACAGACAAAGCAGCCTCAACGACTCTCTAAAAGAATGCAAAGGACCAGCTGTCTGCAAGGAGTATAAATCCTTCCGTTCTGTTATGTCCTCCTCACCTCCGTCCGAACGATGGCTTAATTAGCTGGCTCTTATCAGCTCTGGCAGCAAAAGAGCCAGCGTCTGCCAAGAGCCCTCATTGGCTGCCAAGATGCTGGTGAGTCACAAAGAGACTCACCAGCTCTTGCTGCCTTTTATATCCTGTGGGGTGTGGCTCCATGACTCAGCACTTCCTAGGCCTGCCCCTCCCCTGTTTCTGTTGTTCTCTTCTCTCCTGCCTACGAAACCTAGGAAGCCTGATTGCTGTCAGCTGGGTCTGCAGGCGTGGCCTGGGGGGGAGGGAAGAGTCAGGAGAAGGAGGCCTCATTATCTTTTTCGCTTGGCCTGCTTCTGGCTCCTGGAGCTGAGCCAGGGAAGCTGGTGCTCCCGAGGTAAGTCCTGATGGCCCTTCCCCCTCACTTTCCGAGTCACTTTCTGGCAGCAGGCCTGGCTCGGGCGCAGACATAACAGTAAATGTATATGGAAGTAACTTATAAAGCCCACTGACAACTTACTAACAGGGTCCTGATAAAGATCTCCAGTCGTGTGGGAGATTGGGTCTACAACAACTCGCCATGGCCAACTTGCCAGGGTCAATTCGCTATGACCACCTGGCCAAGGGACAAATCACCGAGGACAAGAGTTACACTAATATCGAAGAAATAGTGGAACAGAAGCATTGAAGAAAGGATGCCAATGGAGGAATAAAATGAAACGAGAATGACAAAAATAAAAAAAATATATTTTTAACTATTTTAAATAAATTAAATTATTGAATTGACCTGCGGTGAGTTGATCCATGGCGTGTTGGCCATGGCGAGTTGCCTTGGCCAGTTGGCCATGTTGAGTTGTCCCATTACACAAAGTGTAAATAAGTGCTGATCTTTGGAAACCATCTGTTTTTCATCACAGAGCTGTTATATTCAGCTCCATTTCGTGTCGAAAGCTTAAAGAACCAGCTTTTCCCAAATGTTATTGTATACTTTTAGAGGATTGTTGAGGCCATTTGGAGGTTTATCATTTGCATTACTCAGGTGACTCTGAGGGCACAGACAAAGAGGCCTCAACGACTCTCTAAAAGAATGCAAAGGACCAGCTGTCTGCAAGGAGTATCAATCCTTCCGTTCTGTTATGTCCTCCTCACCTCCGTCCGAATGATGGCTTAATTAGCCGGCTCTTATCAGCACTGGCAGCAAAAGAGCCAGCGTCTGCCAAGAGCCCTCATTGGCTGCCAAGATGCTGGTGAGTCACAAAGAGACTCACCAGCTCTTGCTGCCTTTTATATCCTGTGGCTCCATGACTCAGCAATTCCTAGACCTGCCCATCCCCTGCTTCTGTTGTTCTCTTCTCTCCTGCCTATGAAACCTAGGAAGCCTGATTGCTGTCAGCTGGGTCTGCAGGCGTGGCCTGGGGGGGGGGGGAGAAAGAATCAGGAGAAGGAGGCCTCATTATCTCTTTCACCTGGCCTGCCAGGGAAGCTGGTGCTCCTGAGGTAAGTCCTGATGGCCCTTCCCCCTCACTGTCCGAGTCACTTTCTGGCAGCAGGCCTGGCTCCAAGGCACTTTCGGGCACGTTCCCCACTATCTGATCAGAACTGAAAAAGCTTCTTGGATGAGAAGCGAAACATCTTCAAAGGAAAAAAAAAAGAAAGTCCAGTTGCCTCTCAAAAAAAAAAAAAAAAAAAGTACCTCCTGGAACCCTTTCCTTGAAAACTTTCTACTCAAAGCCTCCAGAGAAATACTTTCTTCAAAACCTGACTAGCGAAAAGATATGAAATTGGAACTAAACCTTATTTAAGCCACTAGTCCCTTAGATGGTGCAGAGCCCACTGGTTCCAAAAGACTAATTAAAAATCTTGAACCTGCATTTTGGCATAGCTTCCCCACCCCCACCCCCCTGGTTCCAAACCTATTCCAACAGAAGGCTAATATAATTTTGATTCCCCCCCACTTTCCAATTAGAAATCCTTCAGGTCAGATAGATTAAAAAAAAAAAAAAAGATGAATTAATGCTGCAGGACCCAATCTCAGTTGCTCACAGTAAGCAAAGATTTATTCTTCCAAGCTCCAGATTCTGGAGAGGGAGAGAGAGAGTGTGAGAGTGAGAGAGTGAGAGAGAGAGAGAGAGAGAGAGAGAGAAATTCCCTGAGGATAGGCTCCAGCACAAACTCAAAAGTTTGGAAGAATAAATCTTAGCTCCTGGCGACCGACTCAGATGGGAACCTGCAGAATTATCCTGGCACACGTATAGGTGCCTTCATTCATGAAATGAATTAATTTCAGTGATAGTGTTGTGGCCTATCAGCCGTTGGCCCCTCCACAGCCAAATCAGAAGAAGAGGCGGCATGGGAGTCGGGGTCAGCATCAAGGCAACCTGAGAGCACCAAAGGAAAAGAGGGAATGGAGCGGGCAGAGAGAGAGAGACCGAGGCGGAGTCAGCCCTCAGATGGAGAGTCCAAACAGCCTCTAGGTCTGGAAGTGACTGATGATGATGAGGAGGAACAGCTGGGTCCAATGCCTGATGCAGAGATGCTCAGAAGGCAGAGGAGAGGAGAGCAGTGGAAATCTATGGGCCGGTCCTTGGGACAGAAGAGCCACTGCTGCTAGTGAAGCCCCACCCTAGCTCTGGGGTTAAAAGGCAGGGGGCAGAGATGAATAGATATGGCAGACAACTCTTCATCTTCCTGCTGGACGGATTTGTTAGACCGCATTGAGAGAGAAACTTTTTACCGGGGCCTCTGGCGCTTCTAATAAAGGGAACATTTATTTAACTACTGAGGGTTTGTCGTGTTTGGGGAGCTGGGGCAGAACAGACAGCAAAACCCAAGTCATTAAACTCCGTCTGGTTCATATATATGCTGATTTACTAATTTCTATTAGTAAATAGAAACTATTTGACTGATAAAAATGGGGACACCCTAATAAGGTGTTTACCTTGTAAAGACCAGGGTGACATAATAGCACTCCTACCTACATAATTACAAGTTTGTGACTCGCCCAAAGTCACCTGTGGAAACTCTGTGGCTGAGGAAGGATTAGAAGCTGGATCTCCCTCTGTTGTGGTTCAACACTGGCTTTCTACGTTGCTGTTACAAATCTTGTAAAAGTAAAGGTTCCCCTCGCGCATACGTGCTAGTCGTTCCCGACTCTAGGGGGCGGTGCTCATCTCTGTTTCAAAGCTAAATAGCCAGCGCTGTCCGAAGACATCCCTGTGGTCATGTGGCCGGCATGACTCAATGCCAAAGGCGCACAGAACGCTGTTCCCTTCCCACCAAAGGCGGTCCCTATTTTTCTACTTGTGTTTTTTTATGTGCTTTCGAAACTGCTAGGTTGGCAGAAGCTGGGACAAGTCACGGGAGCTCACCCTGTTACACGACAGCACCAGGGATTCAAACCACTGAACTGCCGACCTTTAAATTGACAAGCTCAGCGTCTTAGTCACTGAGCCACCGTGTCTCTTTGGTTATACTCTTGACTGGTGCCCAATTGCATAGTTTCTCGCTCCTTCTGAAACTGGGGAAACGTCATGTCACACACTGAAACAAGTTCCTATTTCATCTCCCAAACGACAACACCCGTGCGTGAGACAGAACCTCACCTAGCTTTTGACATAGCAAAAAGCATTGCCAGCATTCAAGATGTTTTGAGGCCCTGCCAAAAATATTAAGGTTGTTTATTTAAGATGCTTATCTTGTAGGTGATGCCCAAGATCTTTCCACAACAAGTGTCTCAGAAAACTACTTTGCAAGTTTGCAAAAGGGCAGAGGGAAGGTTAGGGGAGCTTGGGACAGGGGTGAAATTCAGCAGGTTCCGACAGGTTCTGGAGAACCGGTAGTGGAAATTTTGAGTAGTTCAGAAAACTGGCAAATACCACCTCTGGCTGGCCCCAGAGTGGGGAGGGAATGGAGATTTTGCAATATCCTTCCCCCAGGAGTGGAGAGGGAATGGGGATTTTGCAGTATCCTTCCCCAGGAGTGGGGAGGGAATGGGGATTTTGCAGTATCCTTCCCCCAGGGCTGGGGTGGGAATGGGGATTTTTTAGTATTCTTCCCCCAGGAGTGGGGAGGGAATGGGGATTTTGCAGTATCCTTCCCCTGACATGCCTACCAAGCAAACACCCACAGAACCAGTAGTAAAAATATTTAAATTCTACCACTGGCTTGTGGGTGGGATGGACAGAAACCCAAATAACCAAACACACTTTTTTGGTAAGTCCTTTACTAGCAATTAATATTCTACATTTGTTGGTCTTTCTCCCTCTCCTTCAAAACAAAGCAAAAGTCACAGCTTTTGAAGAGAAACACAACTAGGTCTATTTTTCTTCAGAGGGGTGGGAGGCAAAGAAAAAATAATAATAATTCTTTCCCAGCCCAGCCGCTCAGCTGCGTAGCTTCGGTTCCCGTTCTTCGGCTCCCAAAAGTGCAGAAACTCAGAGGAAACGGCAGCCGAGCTGCAGAAGTGGGAGAACAAATTCAAATCCGAAGTGGAATTTCATTCTGAAGGGGGCAAAAATGGGATTCTCTTCAGAGGGACCCAGAAGTTCAGGTTTTGTGCCAGTCTTTCCGATAGAAGGGAAACAGAGCACTTGAATGTCCGCGGAGTTCTGGTTGGAAAAATGACTTATCTGTCACCGCTTGTACGGCAGGCGTCTTCCCCAGGATATTTACATACACAGAGCACAACCAACAACCCCAGGAAGGAAGGTCTACTCTCCGCTTGAAATTGGAAGATAGGGATGCTTCCCCAGCAGCATCGTCCTGCAGGCTGAGAAAAGAAAATAACACGAATGAGTCCGATAAATCCAGAAATTTGGGACAATTGACTGGGACTTAATTTCTATTTGAGTGCATCTTGGAGCCAAGATTCTAAGATCCATATTATTATTTTAACTTTCTTTTCTTATCTCTTCCTCAGGCTATGGGTCCACAGCCTTCGTTAAAACACCTCAGCGTCCATTCCTGTATTTTCCTGTTTTTATTTATTTATTTATTTTGTCAAACACAACAATATATATAAGTATAAGCATGAAATAACCATACGAATTGGATACAATCAAAGGGAACATTAGGACAGGAACGGTAGGCATGCTGGTGCTCTTATGCACGCCCCTTATAGGCCTCTTAGGAATGGGGTGAGGTCAACAGTAGATAGTCTTTGGTTAAAGCTTTGGGGATTTTGGGAAGAGACCACAGAGTCAGGTAGTGCATTCCAGGCATTAACAACTCTGTTACTGAAGTCGTATTTTCTACAATCAAGATTGGAACGGTTCACATTAAGTTTGAATCTATTGTTTGCTTGTGTATTGAAGCTAAAATAGTCTTCGACAGGAAGGACATTGTAGCAGATGATTTTATGAGTTATACTCAGGTCATGCCGAAGGCGGAAGAGTTCTAAATTTTCTAAACCCAGGATTTCAAGTCTGGTGGCATAAGGTATTTTGTTGTAATCAGAGGAGTGGAGAACATTTCTTGTAAAATATTTAGGACACACTCAATTGTATTAATGTCCGAAATGAGGTGTGGGTTTCAGACAGGCGAGCTGTATTCGAGAATTTGTCTAGCAAATGTTTTGTATGCTCTGGTTAGCAATGTAGTGTTTCTGGAGAAGAAGCTACGCAAGAATAAGTTTACAACTCTTAAAACCTTGTTGGCAAGGTAGTTGCAGTGGGCTTTGGCACTTAGATCGTTTGATATGAAATTTGATATTCCTCAAGCTACGGGTCCACAGCCTTTGTTAAAACACTTCAGCGTCCATCACTGTATTTTCCTGTTGTTAGTAAGGATCAATAACTGAAAGTCCTATATAACTCAGTGGTGAAATGCTATCGGTTCACACTGGTGCGGGCGAACCGGTAGTGATAAAAACTAGTGGTTCGAGCGAACTGGTAGTAGAAAAAGCTACCAGTTTCTCTGAACTGGAAAGCTACCAGTTTCTCCATATTGGAAATCCTGCTTTCTAGTGAACCTAAATCGCGCGGCACAGCTGTTCGCCCCCTCGCTGTTCTACTTACCTTCCCGAGCCTCCCTTTTCCATGCGAAGCGGGCGTTTGGCATGTAATGTGCATGCGTGCACGCACATCATGCATTTGGCACGCATCGTGCATGCGAGTGCATGCAGCACATGTTTGGCCCGCACAGCGCATGCTCAGCTAGCGAACCGGTGGCCATCCGGTTCAGATTTCACCTCTGATATAATTGAATCATACAAAGGACCTTGGAGGACTTCAACCCCAGACTCAAGCAGGGGACCCTACACCATATCCTTGTAAGCCACCTTGAGTTGCGATGTGTGAGTAGGTGGTAATATAAATTTTCTGAATGAATGAATGAATGAATGAATGAATGAATGAATGAATGAATGAATGAATGAATGAATAAAATAAGTAAGTCAGTCAGTCAGTCCATCCGTCCGTCCGTCCTATGGCACCCATTATCTGGTGGGGCCAAGAGCTCTTCTGAATGAATGAATGAATGAATGAATGAATGAATGAATAAAATAAGTCAGTCAGTCAGTCAGTCAGTCAGTCAGTCTGTCAGTCCGTCCTATGGCACCCATTATCTGGTGGGGCCAAGAGCTCTTCTGAATGAATGAATGAATGAATGAATGAATGAATGAATGAATGAATAAAATAAGTCAGTCAGTCAGTCAGTCAGTCAGTCCGTCAGTCCGTCCTATGGCACCCATTATCTGGTGGGGCCAAGAGCTCTTCTGAATGAATGAATGAATGAATGAATGAATGAATGAATAAAATAAGTCAGTCAGTCAGTCAGTCAGTCCATCCGTCCGTCCGTCCGTCCGTCCTATGGCACCCATTATCTGGTGGGGCCAAGAGCTCTTCTGAATGAATGAATGAATGAATGAATGAATGAATAAAATAAGTAAATAAGTAAGTCAGTTAGTCAGTCAGTCAGTCAGTCCTATGGCACCCATTATCTGGTGGGGCCAAGAGCTCTTCTGAATGAATGAATGAATGAATGAATGAATGAATGAATGAATGAATAAAATAAGTCAGTCAGTCAGTCAGTCAGTCCATCCGTCCGTCCGTCCGTCCGTCCTATGGCACCCATTATCTGGTGAGGCCAAGAGCTCTTCTGAATGAATGAATGAATGACTGAATGAATGAATGAATGAATGAATTACAGATTTTAATTCCAAACCTCACTTACTTATTTAGGGCTCTTCCCTTTGCATAGGAAAAAAGCAATTAGGAATCCCAAGAAGATCACAGATCCGACGATCATTAGCGCCAGCTGAAGGAAGTGCAGCAGTTTGATCTTGTTGGTCACTTTGGATCGGAAAACATCTGCTTTCTCATCACTGATAATAGCCGACTGGAGAAAAAAAAATAAAAAACATTTTTCAGCATCCTTCTAGCAAAAGAATGCAGCCTGAATATTCAGCAGCGGGAATCATCATCATCTTTTAATGACCCCATAATCCCTTGCAGGGTGGAGTCTGGGCAAAGGAATGGAGCTAGCAGAGAGTTTGAATGGCCGGATGCCCTTCCCTGTTGCCAGTACGGAGTTTCGTTCAGTAGATATATTCTCAGTGTGCCCAGAGAGAGAAAAAAATCTGCCTCTACCTAGGATCGAACTCACAGCCTCCTGATTGTGAGGCGAGAACTCTACCTCTAGGCCACCGCAACACTCAGGCGGCAACAGGAATGCTCTTCCCAAATAAGCACTATTTTGTAATTTGCACCGTTTTGCATAAAATGCAATGCCCAACTTGCAGCAGGAAAGCGGACGACTATGGCAAGTAGCGAATAGATTCTCTGTGATCAGTTGGAAAGAAAGAGGAGGAAGAACATAGCAAGGAACTGAGATCTAGAGCAGAGGTCTCCAACCTTGGTCTCTTTAAGACTTGTGGATTTCAACTCCCAGAGTTCCTCGGCCATGTTGGCTGAGGGACTCTGGGAGCTGAAGTCCACAAGTCTTCAAAGGGACCAAGGTTGGAGACCCCTGCTCTAGAGAATCCTTACATTTTATTTTATTTATAATTACATTTGTATACCGCCCTTCTCCCGAAGGACTCAGGGCGGTTCACAGCCAGTTAAAAAATACAATAAATACAAATTAAAAACAGAATAAAATTTATATAAGTAGTGGCCAAAGTACTAAAACTAACAATAATAAAAACTAAAACCCCATTTAAAATTAGCAACCCAACAAGAAAAACACAGACTTCAGAGGATAATTAGAACTGCAGAAAAAATAATTACTACCAACTTGCCTTCCATTGAGGACCTGTATACTGCACGAATCAAGAAGAGGGCCGTGAAAATATTTGCAGATCCCTCGCATCCTGGACATAAACTGTTTCAACTCCTACCCTCAAAACGACGCTATAGAGCACTGCACACCAGAACAACTAGACACAAGAACAGTTTTTTCCCGAAGGCCATCACTCTGCTAAACAAATAATTCCCTCAACACTGTCAGACTATTTACTGAATCTGCACTACTATTAATCGTTTCATAGTTCCCATCGCCAATCTCTTTCCACTTATGACTGTATGACTATAACTTGTTGCTGGCAATCCTTATGATTTATATTGATATATTGATCATCAATTGTGTTGTAAATGTTGTACCTTGATGAACGTATCTTTTCTTTTATGTACACTGAGAGCATATGCACCAAGACAAATTCCTTGTGTGTCCAATCACACTTGGCCAATAAAAAAAAATTTAAAATTACTTATTCAGGCTAGCCCAGCTCAATGGAATAAAAAAGTCTTCAACTCACGGCGGAAGGTCCGAAGGTCGGGGAGTTGGCGAAGCCCCGGAGGCAGCTCATTCCAGAGGGCAGGAGCCCCCACATCTGGCTTAATAGCCTCAAAGGTGTTTGGGTTTTGTTTTTTTTCAAAAGACAACTGGACTTTGTTTTTCCTTAAAGATGTTTCGCTTCTCATCCAAGAGGCTTCTTCGGTTCTGATTCATTTCTGACTCAGACTTCAATCGGAACTGAAGAAGCTTCTTGGATGAGAAGCAAAACCTCTTCCAGGAAAAAAACAGAGTCCAGCTGCCTTTTGAAAAAAGTACCTTCGGGACAACCCTGACCTGGATGATGGAGAATCTCCACAGGCATGTGATTTAATACAAAAAGGGTTATGAATGCTATTAGTCTCTTGTCAGTGGTGGGATGCGAATAATTTAACAACCGGTTCTCTGCCCTGGGTGGACGTGGCCATGATGGGCATGGCCAGAGGGGTGTGACAGGCAGCTCTTGGCCTCCTGCACCCTTCTGGGTGTGAAAATGCCCCCCCGTACCCCATTTTGGGCCTCCTGGGAGTGAAAATTAGCCACGGAGGGGTGCGGTGCCCCTCCCCTGCAGCCTATTTTGTGCCTACGAGGTCTCCCTGAAGCCTCCCAGCACTTACCTGGGAGCCAAAAATGGGTTGCATGCGGACTCTTGGAAGGGGCGGGGTGGGAAGGGGCGGAGCAATTTAATCTAATCTAATCTAATCTAATCTAATCTAATCTAATCTAATTTAATTTAATTTAATTTAATTTAATTTAATTTAATTTAATTTAATTTAAATTTAAATTTAAATTTAAATTTAAATTTAAATATTTAAATTCAACTCATTACCTGACTCCATAGTCTCTACTCAAAATCCCAAAATCTTCAACCAAAAACTGTCTACTATTGACCTCACCCCATTCCTAAGAGGACTATAAGGGGCGTGCAGAAGAGCACAAAAGTGCCTACCGTTCCTGTCCTATTGTTCCCTTCATCATATCAAATTGATATAATTGATGCATATTTTTTTACATATATGTATATATTTTCTTCAAAATATGTTGTTTGCGTATACTGTTGTGACAAAAATAAATAAATAAATAAATAAATAAAAATTACCAGCCAGCAATTTAACTACCGGTTCACTCGAACTGGTGCGAACCGGTTGAATCCCACCACTGGTCTCTGTGTGTTTAATAATGTCACTCTTCTGTTGTGCCAAAAATTAATGGCTGCAGGGGACTGGTGGTGGGGAGCTATGGGGAAACACTTCTACAGCCCTGGGTTTTCAACAAATATGCCCTTTCCCCAGTTAGCAATCAGAGGAAAAACAACCCTAACCAGAATGGCCAAGTACTGGATCGTCATCCGTACATTCAACACTGTAGCACAAAGGCAAGAAGAAAGCAAAAAAAAGAAACAATATCTCCTGATGGATGGCCCAGAGGACTTGGGTATCATCCAAAAGGAAACCGTTCAGAATTTTCTTGCTTCCTCCTATATAATGGGATTGAGAAGTTTACATGAGGGTGGAGGGGTGGGAGCAGGGAAGGCTGGGAAAGGAGAGAGAACGAGGGATTCTGGAAGTAGGTTTCTACAGCTTTTATTTCAGAGGAAAGCAGGATCAGTTGAGGACAGGATCTCTGGGTCTTCTCCCAGATTGGAGAATCGAGACGAGCTCTTAATCCCTCCATGATTAGTCGATGATTGTATAGAAGCAGATTTTTCTGGGGATTTCCCACCCCCACCACCTGCGTTTTTAGTGGGTTCAATCAACAGTCATCCCAGCTTGGTCAAACTACAGTACTGGCCAAAATTGTGGAAACCTTTTTGGAAAAGTGTATTTCCTTAGGTTTGATGGCTAAAATGGCTTTTTTTTTTGTTTTTTGGGAGTTTCAGGATAATCTTATTCCACTGCTGGAATGGCCTGGGAATAGCCCAGACCTTCACCAATTGAAAATCTATGGAGCCGACTAAAGAAACTTATTAGTCAGAAGCGACCCAGCAATAAAACCCAGTTCATAGAACCAATCCTTCAATCTTGGTTTCACATGATAACAGCTGCAGAATTAAAAGACTTGGTTCACTTCACGGGAAGACGTTGTAGGGCCGTAATCCATGCTAAAGGTTACCCAACTAAGTATTAACTGACATGGTGAACATTTTTGCATATCTCGTTTTTTCTATGGTAATCATTTTTGTATATTTCGTTTTTTCTATGTGTTTCACTTTTCTTCTTTATACTGTAACTGTTACTCTAATAGCAAATCCTTCATAAAAGTTATTGCATTGCATTCTTGATTAAACGATCTTTCCATTGATATGTGATTTTATGGTACTACTCAAAAAAAAAAGTGGTGTTATTAGCTAGTTTGAGAAAATACACTTTTCCCAAAAGGTTTCCACAATTTTGGCCACTACTGTATAAAGGAAAGATTGCAGCAATTGGGGAAAAAAAATAAAAACATCCACTGACCTCATTCAGCCACAAAATAGGAAAGATAAAGTGATGTTTAACTTTTTTTAGTGCTCTGCAGGAAAGAAAAATAAAGGGGAAAAAAAAAGCAGTAACATTAGAACAACTCAGTTTGGGCCGGCTGTCTTTTTCCGAGCATACAAGAAATGGAGACCACATTACTTTGAGTTCTATACTATTTTTCTTGGATTTTTTTATGTGCTTTCGAACTGCTTAGTTGGCAGAAGCTGGGACAAGGAACGGTAGCTCAGCTTGTTACACCGCACCAGGGATTCGAACCGCTGAACTGCCAACCTTTTGATCGACAAGCTCAGCGTCTTAGCCACTGAGCCAACGCGTGCCATTACCTTTAAGAAAAAAGGCTAATGCCATTTTCAAAATGCTAATGGGATAAGCAAAACACAGTAGGGAAAGTTCTCTTTTTGATGGCCAAGCACACGTATTTATGGAAGGGCAGAAGAGGTCAACAAAGCTGATAAGGCCTTATCTATAATGTGGATGGAAATGTCTCAGACAATTGAGTTTGGTTGATATCTTGTTTTTTTTTCTCCCATTGATTTTAAAGCCTACATCTAACCGTTGTTCATCGGTCCTATCAGAATTTTTTTAGAAGAGATTTCCGGGAGATCTGAAGGCCACAGTTGACCTATACAGTCTGCACCTATAAAGGGGGCAGAGCTTCAGTCATGCCTGCCACCTTGCTACTTAGCTGGTCAATCGAAAGGTCGGCAGTTCAGCGGTTCGAATCCCTGGTGCCGCGTAACGGGGTGAGCTCCCGTGACTTGTCCCAGCTTCTGCCAACCTAGCAGTTTCGAAAGCACATAAAAAAACGCAAGTAGAAAAATAGGGACCACCTTTGGTGGGAAGGTAACAGTGTTCCGTGCGCCTTTGGCGTTGAGTCATGCCGGCCACATGACCACGAAGACGACTTTGGATAGCGCTGGGCTCTTTGGCTTTGAAATGGAGATGAGCACCACCCCCTAGAGTCAGGAATGACTAGCACAAATGTGCGAAGGGAACCTTTACCTTTAAGATGCTACTGCCCATAAACCAGTTGCCCTGATAAGCATAGATGCAGAACAAACAATTCAATTTTTTTCCAGTAGAAAAGAAATAACGATCAAGACTTACGTGATTTTTAAGTTCGGTTTCACCAATATATTAATCTGCAGCCTTTTGGCAAAGTGCAAGGTAAATCCTGTGGTCTAAAAAAAACCCACACCAAATACAGTGAATTTTGTGGGTGGGAAGATTCAAATATTAGCAGCATTAAATAGAGAAAAAAAAATAACGCATTCAAAATAATTCATCCAGATGCTGAGTTTGGAAGGGTTTTATGAGCATTGGACAAGGCTGTCTTTCCATAGCCAGGAAGCCATAGCTACCTTACCTGTCTCAATGAATTTCATTGCAATTCATCTAAACTGGATACTCATCGGTTTTGAAACTGATGTTTGATTTTAAGGTCGGCGCCGCACTTTTTAAATGTGCTTAGAATAAGCAGCAAAATAACAACTCCGAACCTTTCTTGAAGTACAGGCTGATGGGCAGTGGTGGGATTCAAAATCTTTTTGCTATTGGTTCTGTGGGCGTGGTTTGGTGGGTGTGGCAGGGGAAGGATACTGCAAAATCCCCATTCCCTCCCCGCCAGTAGTGGGTTTCTACCGGTTCGCCCCAGTTCGGGCGAACCTGTAGAGGCAGCGGTGGGAGGCTCCACCCACCCACCTGGATGTCATCACAGACTCTCTGTGCATGCACAGAAGCGGCGCATATGAGTGAAGTGAGCATGCACACACATGCACTCGAGTTCCGAGCCAGTAGCGAAGGTAAGTAAAACCCATTACTACTCCTCACCCCACTAACCTGCTTTCCAGCTCTGTTCTCCTGTGCTGGGCAACAAAAGAAGACCCAGCCAATCAGCTGGGAGGCAGCGAATAGATCAATTTGGTGCACCCGTCTTACAGGTTAGGCCTCCCTGAAGCTCCCTGGGAGCCAAAACAGGGTGCATGGGGACTCCTAGAAGGGGTGGGCAGGGGTGGGGCCAACCAGAGGTGGTATTTGCCAGTTCTCCGAACTACTCAAAATTTCTGCTACCAGTTTGCCAGAACCGACTGAATACCACCTCTGCAGATGGGCCCTTGGAAAAGACCGAATGAACTACTAGGAGAAAACCTTCCACTTCAGTGAACAAAGTTATCTCCAGGGGTTAAATTCTACGACAAAGAAGGAATTTGCAGTCACTTACTGGTTCTATATCCAGAAAGGTTTTGTGTTCTTCCGCATCTGGCTTCAATCCCTCAACAAAGTGAAAAAATTCCTTACTCGCATGCAGGAAATGGGGCAGTGAGATGTAGACTGGCTTACCTATAGAAATAAAAGGGAAATGAAGACAATGCACAAGCGGTATCATCAAGTTCCACTCTACTTGCGAAACTGAATGAAGACGTTTCTATCTTTGGGAGAGCAGCCAACCACTCGGTGGAGCTTATTCACCAAATACAACTCCTAGTAAGCTTGGCCAATTGGACACAATCCAAAGCCAAAACTTCAAAAAGAATTTGGGAAACGGCCCAAATTTCTCCTTTCCTAATTGGTTCTGTGGATTCCTTGTAGGTTCTTTACGTAATACAATCAATCCAATTCAATTCAGATAAAAAATTACAATGTGTCTTTAGGACAGAGATGCCCAATGTGCCAATAAAGTAAAAAATCCAACATTGCCAGGGATAATTAGTATCATTGAAACCAAATTGGTTCTGAACTTAAATGTTCTAAAATAATTTAAGCTAAGGGATTGAAAGTTTCATTTGGGAGTTCCCACTTCCATTCTAATTTAGGTGCTTATATAGTCTAATTCTTCTTTGGGGATTCTCAGTCATCCAGGTCATGGTTGTCCCAAAGGTGCTTTTTTCAAGAGGCAACTGGACTTTCCTGTTTTTTCCTTGACGGCATTTCACTTCTCACCCAAGAAGCTTCTTCAGCTCTGACTGTCTAGACCAGGGATCCGGAACCTGGGGCTCTGGAGCCTCCTGTGGCTCTTTCATCCCTCTGCTGTGGCTCCGTTGCTGGTCGGCTTCACAATTGATAGGGCTTTTGGTTAGGACAAGTAGAGAAAAAAGGGTGCCATGCTAGGAGGAGACTCTATGGTGGGGGAACTGGACTTCCAGTCAGCAGAGGAAATAGGATGTCACACTAGGAGGAGACTCTATGGTGTGGGAACTGGACTTTCAGTCAGCAGAGGAAAAAGGACATCATGCTAGGAGAAAACTCTATGGTGGGGGAAGCGGACTTCCGGCCGGCTCCAGAATTGAATAGGGGCTTCCAGTTAGGATCTTTGTGACTCTTTGAGTATTTAAGGTTGCTGAGCCCTGGTCTAGACTGTCAGAACTGAAGAAGCTTCTTGGACGAGAAGCAAAATGTCTTCAAGAAAAAAACCCAAGAAAGTCAGGTTGCCTCTTGCTAAAGTAACTTTGGGATTGTCTAAGTCAGGGGTGTCAAACTCAATTTCATTGAGGGCCTTATCAGGGCTGTTGCTGACCTATCATTAAGAAGGTTTTTTTTAAAAAAACAATATGCGTATTTTTCCCTCTGTTACCTCCTTTGCAGGACTTAATATCCAGAACTCCACCTAATGTACAGTTCTCGCTTATCTCGATATCGGTGCAGAAGCAATTATTGTCGGGATTGATAACGGGCGACGCGAAGGCCGATGGAGGGATAACGAAGCGATAAAGTAAGATGTCTTTCACCGTCTGCTCGCTTTCAAAGTTTGCGGACATCGACCTGTTTGGTAAAGATAATAGGAAGCAGCGCTATGAAGGATGAAACCGTGTGATTAAAAAAAAAAAAAAGATCCAGCCATCTTATCTATGGATATTCTCAGTCATCCAGGCCACATTTGTCCTAAAGGGTCTATTTCAAAAGTCAACTGAACTTCATTTTTCCTTGAAGATTTTTTTTTTAGTTGTTTTATTGTGATACACAATCTCTAAAAACGCCTCCGGAGCCAGGGGAGAGCAAAAATCCCGGCCCTCCCCCCCAGTGGTGCAGGAGCCGACTAACCCAATATGGCCAAGCCCATTCTAGTAACCAGGCAGAGAACCCTTGCTAATTTTTTTTTAATTGAAAAAGTTTTTACAAAAATTTTCCCCAATTGCCATAACATTTAATGTCCGTTCTTCTTACAGTCCATTTTAAAAATTAGTCCATCTTCTAAAGTTCAATTGAAGAAATATATAAGTGATAAAAATTTGAGCTCGAGAAGATGGACTGTAATTTGAGAAATGGACTTATGAAATTTGAAGGAATATACAAGTGGAAAAAAAAATTGAATTTGAGAAGATGGATTAATTTTAAAAATGGACTGTAAGAAGAAGTAATATGTGAAGTTGGTATTGCTTCTTTTCTTCTTTTCTTTTTATTATTCTTTCCTACCTCTTTATTTTTATTGTGAGGGGATCTAAAGTTTTAAATTTTTAAAGGTGGGAGGTTTTTTATATTTTGTATACTTTAGCTTGTGATTGTTGGTCATAATACCCGGTATTTGCTCTGGGAAGTCTGGGTGGGGGGGAAGGGGGAGGAGGGGGGGAAGGGGGGGGAAATGATACATGGATTGATTATTAATGTACAGTAATTTTTTTTTTTTTTTTTATAAAAAGTTTTATTTTTACAATCATATCAAATAATTCATCCAATGTACAGTTATATACAATTAGTCGGGCTTGCCCAGTCACCACCACCCTTTTTAACACTCTTCCCTCTTCTACCTTCTTTTACTTTCCAAACCTTCCTCTCCTTCTCTTATCTACATCCGCTCCTCCCTCCACCCTACACCTTCCTTCTCCCTCTACTATCCCTCTTCCTTCCTCTTCTCCTCTTTCCTACCTCCTACTCTCTCTTTTCTCCCTCCTCACCGTTCTAAAATGGTAACTATGCAGACCCGACCCTACATTAATTATATTTCTTCAATAATCCCTGTACATTAACCATCACTCCTTCTCTACCAAACCCCCCATTCCCTCCCCTTACCCCCACCCCCACCCCGACTTCCCAGAACAAAATGCAGGGTATCAAAACTAACAATCATAATCCAAAATAATTCCTAAATTATAATCTCTAGTCACACCACACTTAGTCACACTCTCAATTCCCCTCTCCTTCAAAAATATATCTAATACAAAATATTTCCTAAATTTACTCATATGCTATTCGATATTTTTTTTATCTGATACTTATTTTAAATATAATCAATCCACATTTTCCATTCTAAAATATATTTTTCTAGTGTATAGTCTTTCAAGTAAGCGGAGATTTTTGTCATCTCTGCCAGATTTGATACTTTGAGTGTCCATTCTTCGATTGTAGGTAATTCTTCTTTCTTCCAATACTGAGCAATCAAAAGTCTTGCGACTGTTATTAAGTTCAAAATCAATTTAGTCTCTATAGCTGTATAGTCCATAATTATTCCTAGTAGAAAGAACTGCGGAGTAAACTTAATCTTCTTTTTCAAAATATTCTGCATGATCCACCATACTTTAATCCAAATGGTAATAAGTAGCATCTTCACAATCGCATCTCCAACATTTAGCAAGATCTAATATGTGTTTCTTGTAAACAGGTAATGTCATTTTTAAATTGTTTCAAATAATGAAATACTTTCCTTCTCTTCTGCGGTGAATTCAGGCCATTAACATTCCAAGATAATAGTTTAATTGCCATTATCGGCCGAAGGAAACTTTTGGAACACCAGCCGCAGATCACATTTTACTTTAGGCCTTGCTCCTCCCACTGTTTCCGTTGTAGTAGTTGCCAGTTGTTGTTGTGCCTTCATCTCTTGTTCCTTGCGTTTAGCAGCAGCTCTTGTCAGCCTTTGTTCTTTTGAATCTAAACCCGTCGTAGGTATTTCCAACACTTGTAATAAATCTTCTTCCATCACAATCTGTTCTTGTACCTGCTTCACTTCTCTTCCTTCACTTCAGCCTCCTTCTTCTAGCTTCCAATGGGGCAAGACTTCCAACTTTTAATACCTCAACATAAAATTCTCTTGCTTTTCCAACCGTATTGAAACGATGTACTTTCCCTGCATAATATACTATTATACCAGTTGGAATATCCCATCTATATTCAATCTGATGTTTTTTAAGTTCATTCACCAGGAAGGCAAATTCCTTCCTAGCCCTTAACATTTTGGTGGAATTTCCTTTAATATCAAAATATCTTGACCAGCAATCTGAATCTTCTCCCCTTATATGAAGCTTGCAAAATCTGATTTCTCACTGTTCTGTTTGTAAAATAAATAACAACATCCCTTGGCAACTTTTTGCCTTGCTATCCAAGAATTCACACGATATATTTTATCAATTTGATAAGCCACATCTGCTGGACGAGCTGCTAATATCTCAGCAAATACTTCAGAAAAATTTCCTTAAATTCTCTTCCTTATTTTCTTTCAAACCTCGAATTCTAAGAGCAAATTCCATATTTCTATATTGTATCAAAACTATTTCATCCTCTGTTTTTCCATTTTACTTTGAAATTCATCCATTTTATTTTCTAATTTTAAATTATGTTGCTTAATTTCTTCAACCTCCTCTTCCAATAAAATCACATTCGTTGCCAAACTTGTACTGCCATTACAAATCCTTCTTTAACTTCTTTATTTCCCACTTGAATTTCTGATATCTGCTCTTTCATTTCAGACATCTCATCAGTTATTACTTTAAATTTTTCTTCTATAAAGCCTTTTAAGTTCTCTTGTAACGCCTCTAAATTCAATGTTCTAGTCTCTGCTGTATGAGCTGGAGAGGCACCAGCTGATAAAGTTCCAGAGCTCTTTGTTACAGTAGACTTTAATTGTTTGGCTGCCATCTTCTATAAAATTATTTATTTATTTATTTCCAACTTAATATTCACTTTAAATCTTCTTAACCTCTAAGAAACACAGTCTTTTAAAGCAGTATTTAAAAATCTCCCCTAGATTCTATCAGCAGGCAGCAAAGAGTTAAAGAGTAAAAGCAGCAAGTAACATGCAAATTACCAACTGCAGACAAACGCTGAAAGTATCACTTTCGCTTTCCACTCGTTAACTTGTTAACAATTCGCCTCCATTTTTTTACTGTTTTCAAGCTTGTTACAAGGTATCGGGGAATCGGCTTGGCTACTTGCATAAAGTTCTCCCACTTTCGTTCTGTCCGGTATAATCCTTTATTGTCCAAAATAAATCTCGGCGTTTGGTCGTGGTGATTGGTTCCGCCAAAGCAGAAGAATCCTCGGATCTGGAGCACTTCGGGTTACTGGAGGGAACTTAACCCTTCAAACCCCTTTTTTCTCAGGGGCTTTAGGGAAATTCAACCTCTGCCCTCAGCTCACCCCTTCTCCTTCTCCCGAAGAGGGGGTTTTCCGAACCGCTGGACAGCAGATTTAAGCTGTCCTAGCGATTCCACATAATCCAGAGGTTGGTGATCGTAAAGATCACCGCCATCACCTACGGTGCCAAACCGGAAGTCTATGTACAGTAATTTTTGAAGATATGAAATTAAAAAATTTAAAATGATATTGGGGATGCTCGACTGCCATTTCAGAAAAAAAAGGAGAGAGGAGTAGAAGGAGGGAAGAAAGTAGGTAGGAAAGAGTAGAGAAGGAGGAGGGGAATAAGAAGGTTAGATAGGGTGGAAGAAGGGAGGAGTGGAGAAGGAGGAGAGGAAGTAGTAAAGTGAAGGAGATGAAGGATGGGAAAGTAGTAGAGGGTAGAGAGGGAGGTTGTGAAGAAAGGAAGTGGCAATCGGGCAGGCCTGCATCAGTAATAAAAATTAATGATTAATGATGGATAATAGTTTGTACATAAATATGATGTTGGAAAATGGAAATAAAAATTATTTATAAAAAAAATAAAAAAATAAAATAAAAATAAAAATATAAAAATTTTCACCCCCCTTTTCCCCCCCCACTCCATCCCCTCCCACTCCCTCCAAAACCATCCTCCTCCCTCCCCACCCCCCCGACTTCCCAGAACAAACACAAGGTATAGTTCAAAAGAAAAAACAATCATTCGCTAAATTTTCCGTAGCACAAATTATAATCCTCCTCCTTCTTCTCAAATCCTAACTTCCCCCATACAAATTAGAGATAAATACATCCTAATCATTCAAAGGCAATCTGATATCTCTTAGTCTGATATCTATTTTGCGTATATTCAATCCATTTTTTCCATTTAGTTAGATATTTTGCTTGTGTAGTGTCTTTCAAAAAGGCTGAGATTTTAGCCATCTCAGCCAAATTAGCAACTTTCAATATCCATTCTTCTATTGTAGATAACTCTTTTTTCTTCCAGTATTGTCCTATCAGTAGTCTTGCCACTGTTATTAAATTTAAAATCAACTTACTCTCAATTACTGTACAGTCCGTAATAATAATTCCCAATAAGAAAAATTGCAGTAAGAACTTTATCTTCTTTTTCAAAACATTTTGTATAATCCACCAGATCCTTATCCAAAAAACCTTAATCTTCTTACAAGTCCACCAAATATGAAAATATGTAGCATCATCACAATTACAACCCTTGCTAAAATTTTTGAAGCCCACCCCTGGTCATAAGTTATGATTTACTTGCATTTGGGAATGAAAGGGAAGGGCCCCGTTTGTTCAAGATGGTCAAATGATCTAAGTGCCAAAGCCCACTGCAACTACATAGCAAAAAAAGCTCTAAGAGTTGTAAACCTAATTTTGCGTAGCTTCTTTTCCAAAAACACCACACTACTAACCAGAGCATATAAAACATTTGCTAGACCAATTCTAGAATACAGCTCACCTGTTTGGAACCCTCACCATATCTCTGACATCAATACAATTGAACGTGTCCAGAAATATTTTACAAGAAGAGTTCTCCATTCCTCTGAAAACAATAAAATACCCTATCCCACCAGACTTGAAATCCTAGGCTTAGAAAACTTGGAACTCCGTCGCCTTCGACATGACCTAAGCTTAACTCACAGAATCATCTATTGTAATGTCCTTCCTGTCAAAGACTACTTCAGCTTTAATTGCAATAATACAAGGGCAACCAATAGATTTAAACTTAATGTCAACCGCTTTAATCTAGATTGCAGAAAATATGACTTCTGTAACAGAATCATCAGTGCTTGGAATACTTTACCTGACTCTGTGGTCTCTTCCCATAATCCTAAAAGCTTTATCCTAAAACTTTCTACTATTGACCTCACCCCATTCCTAAGAGGACCATAAGGGGCGTGCATAAGCACACAAACGTGCCTACCGTTCCTATCCTATTGTTTTTCTTTTCTTCTTCCTATATATGTTTATATGTGTATATACTATATAATCTTTTTGTATGATGTTGTGACAAAATAAATAAATAAATAAATAAATAAATACCTGCAAATATCGGACGAAAAGAAACGCAGCTCTTCACTCTTGTTCATAAAAGGGTGGAACGAAGCCCCATCTGTGGAGTTACAATCAGAACATCCTGTGAATTGCGAGCCTCGCAGCTTGTACAAAAATTCCTGCCTCCGAATTCAAACCGCGATTTTATGATGGATGCTGGGCCTGCTTCCCTGTTCATCCAACTCAGCTGCTCAGTTCTAACTGTTGGGTTATCAGAGGGCCAAGGCAGGCCTTCCAGAACTAAAGAAACGGAGAATGTCTCCTCCTTTTGACAACGTGCAGGTCAACATTCTTCTGGAGTTGACCAACGTAGGACCTCAAGGCAAGTTGGGACTTACAACCTGGAAAACCATTTATTGAATAGTAGGTGCCCAAAAAATAGAATAGAATGCAATGCAATGCAATGGAATAGGAAAGAGTAGAATGGATGGGATGGGAGGGACGGGACAGGACGGGACGGGACAGGACAGGACAGGACAGGACAGGATAGGATAACAGAGTTGGAAGGGACCTTGGAGGTCTTCTAGTCCAACCCCCTGCTTAGGCAGGAAACCCTACACCACTTCAGACAAATGGTTATCCAACATCTTCTTAAAAACTTCCAGTGTTGGAGCATTCACAACTTCTGGAGGCAAGTTGTTCCACTGGTTAATTGTTCTCACTATCAGGAAATTTCTCCTTAGTTCTAAGTTGCTTTTCTCCTTGATTAGCATCCACCCATGCTTCTTCTCCTGCCCTCAGGTGTTTTGGAGAATAGTT